>NC_058110.1:36523752-36548752 GCF_914725855.1 Thunnus albacares | reverse complement strand
GCAGTAGTTGTGGAACAATTTGATCAAAGCCAGATTGAAAGGGTGATACGATATTGTACTTATTGAGGTGAAATGACAATTTAACATTAATACAATGAGGTGTGCCTCAGGGCTCAGCTCTGGGTCCTCTTCTCTTTTCTAGTTTTATTAATGACGTTATTCATGTGTTATTACCAGTCCTGATGCTACCTGGGCCTGAGGCTCCAATTAATCATATTGTGAAGAAAATGAACCCTGGTATTGATGTTCTTTACCGATCCAGAAACCATTTTTCTTTTACTTTTAAAAGAAACTTTCATCACAGCTCATTTGACCAATATTGGATTATGCTGATGTTGTATATCAGGCTGCATCCAAACCTAATCTTCTTCCTCTTAGTCTAGTTTATAACAGACTCTGCTGTCCTTTCAACTCATCATTGTACAATGTATGAAACTCTTAATTCACTCCCATCATAAGAACAACAGCAACATTTTATTTTTAAATGTATACATTTCAATTACCTTCACTAATTAAAACAGTTCATGGTACCTTTCTCCTCTCTGTACAGCTCTTTTATTCTTTTATTCTGTCCCTGTAGTCTCTGAGTCTCCAGCTGAGGAGGTCTTTATGTTTAAAGCTCTGACTGGAATAATCTACCTGTAAATATTTGATCCATATCATCTTTCCACCTGTTCAAATATGCCCTTTCTTTTTATTATGGGATCAGTTGTATATGTAAATAACAGAATAACTAATAAGAGTAACTCTACTCTTATTCAGATATCAGTGGATCTCTTAGTTTTCTGTCACATGTGTGTATACAGTAAGTACTGTGTGTATATATATATATATATATTTGGGGAGGGGGGGGGGGGGGGGGGGGGTGGCGGGGGGGGGGGTTGGACTGTATGACTGGTTTGTTCCCTAAACTCGCAGGGAGACACCTCATCTCCAAAAAGGCCTTCATCACTGTGGTGACGGCTGTCATGGGAACCAGCACTGACATCACTCATCCCCTGCCTGGTAACCATGGCGATGCCAGGTGCTGCTGGTCTATTAATAATCACACCTCCAACTTTAACTTTTCACTGGCAGTGTTTTTCACGAGGTCATCAGTCGGAGGGTCAGAGGATAACCAGAGAAATGTATTCACACTCTATATTCATCCTCCAAGTTTCAGAGAGAACAGACAAAAACTTTGTCAACAGAATATATATATATATATATAAAATAATTAATTTTCCACTGATGTCTCTTTTTAGAGAATGAGTTTTGATCATATGTACACTTAACATATTGTCACAATTAATGTTTAGTCAGTATGAACAGGAGGATGATTACAGCAAGAAAAACCTGACTGTTGTTTTAAGACACACTAGAATATTGTAAACCTGTCCTTTAAGGTTTGGGACAGATCGTAGTCTTGGTTAAGCACTGAAAGACAAGATTTGTTTACTTTATTAACATTTAACCAGAAACCAAACTTTAAAGGACAAGTTCACAGTTTTACAAGTGAGTCTTAAACCAACAGTGAGTCAAATGAACATTAAAGCTGTGTTTCTTGCTGTAATCATTCCTCCTGTTCATACTGACCATTAGAAGATCCCTTCATAATGACCTTACAATGGAAGTGATGGAGGACAAAATCCACAGTCCTCCTTCTGTGCAAAAATGTATTTAAAGTTTATCTGAAGCTAATATGAAGCTTCAGCGTCCAAATGAGTCAAATCAAGTAGATATCTTTCAACGTTACAGTCTTTTTAGTGCCAAAGTTCCTCTTTTTGTTACTATACTTCCACCTGCAGCTCAACAGGGAAACACTGTCCGAGGAAACACAAAGAGGGAATTTGATGCTAAAAAGACTGTAAATGTAGAAAAATCTGCTTTTATTCACCTCAAGAATATTGTGAGAGTTTGGTCATTTTTAACAAAAAAAGATGCTGAAAAATTCATTCACACCTTCACCTGTAGTTGAATTGACTACTTTAATCCACTGTAACATAACTACAACTCATTCACAACCTCCGACGCCAGATGTTTTCTCTCTGCACTGATGTCTTTTCTTATTGTTTTAGTCTTATTGTGATCTGATCCTGTTATTATTATTATTATTGTTATTTCATCTCCTCACCAGGACCTGTGGACAGCCTCTTGTGTGTTTTGTGAAGGATGAACTTTGTGTGCAGGACGAGTGGTGAGGTGAGTAAATAAAGTGGATGTGAGCTGAACAGCAGGCGGAGAGGAAACAAACAGCTGAGCATTGTGCTGTAACGCCGGCGACACCACCGTCTCCCCCTCCATCCCTCCCTCTGTCTATTTTTAGGACAGCAGTAACCGGGCTGCCGACAGCGCTCTCTGATTGGACGAAACTGTTTGGGGGGTTCCAGGTATAAATTTCCACAGTTTGATCTGAATGTATTTTAACCCTCATGGAGCCAGTTAATGTGGTGTATGTGCTGTACTCATCCGTCTGGAGGAAAAGTTTTCAGCCTCAACATTCAATATGAATGAATACAGAGATGAGATTAACAGTCTGACTTAAATAAACCAGCTAGCGCCTCCTACAGACTGCAGTGTTCATTACACAAAGTGAGTTTTAATGGCGGTGCAAATGCATATACAGTCAATGGAAATATGCTTAAAGCAAATTCTCCTACAGCTGCTCCCATTTACAATGTAGAATTGAAAGCAGTGTCTTCATACAAACAGCTGATGTTATCACTGACATACAGAATGTATTTGTAAGAAGATGCAGCAGCGTGTTTACTCCCATCGTAAACTCACGTCTTTGGGATCCAGTAGCCACATTTCTTTTGTTTTATAATCAGTTATTCAGAGTGTCGTATTGTGCTGTGATACAGCTGATCTGTGAAACTTTAAACTAAACTATATAATCAAATCTGAATTCATACGAGATTATTGAACAACCTGTGGCTGATTCAGACTCTAACAGCATCTTTTCAGTCTGGTGATTTAGAGTCTCTCAGTTTAAACTGTGATTAACAAACATCAGAGTGTTGCTGGATGAGATCTGTATCCAGAGGATATGATGTGATATGTATCTATTGTTGTTGTTGTTGTTCTGCTTTTCTCTCTCAACCCAACCGGTCGAGGCAGACGGCGCCACCTAGGGTCGGGTTCTGCTTGAGGTTTTTCCTGCTGCTGCTGATGGAGGAATATTGGGTCTCTGTAGATTAAAGAGTTCAGTTCAGACCTGCTCTATGTGGAAACAGACCTGAGATAACTTCTGTTGTGATTTGGTGCTTTATAAATAAAACTGAATTGAATTGAATATGATTGTCATGACTGTTTGATGCGTTATGTATGTAACTGTATGTTTAATCTGTGTGTCAGCCTCTTTAATTGAACTGCCTGAGGATGCAAAATGAATTTCAGAGTAAGTGAACAATAAATTTGTATCGTACGTGTGAGATGAAAATGTTTCAACTTGACAGAAAGCTTCATAGAAACGAGAGGAAAAAGGAGACTGGAGGGAAATAACAGAGAGAATGAGAGTCTCAGCTGAACTGAACACAAACTCTCACAAAGACACAGTTGTTCTGTTGCAAAAGGAGCCAGAAAAACATGTGAAATATCCGGACAGAGGGTGTCCAGAGATATCCAGATCTCTGCAGGACAGAGAACAGCTGCTCCTCAATAATGACTGAATCACCAGAACAAAGCCAAAATAAACGTTTACCTGAAGTATCCGGTCTCCCTCTCTGATGCGTCCATTCTTGGCTGCTATGCTGTTTGGATTGACCTGAAGAGATAAACAGATAAACAGATAAACAGAGATAAACAGATAAACAGAGATAAACAGATATAAACTGTTGGGCCTCAAACCATGAGGTCACACAAAGAAGGCCTACATGTAACCTGTGAGGCCTGACCACGAGGTGCTTTATTCCTTTGTTTTCCCCGAGACAAAAGAATAGCACCAACAATGCTGCTTAGACAATGGGAGCCCATAGCAAACTCCATTTCCAAGGATGCTTTGCGATTTTCACACCTCAGCAGGGAGCAGTCAACATACAGTCTCATTGGCGGAGACGCTCCTGCACAGTGGAGCGTCCTGATGACGCAGCCGTGACATCACCGCCCCTTTAAAAACTGACTGTGCCCTGAAGCACACGCCTTTCCCATGTCACTGAGCTAGGGGTAACTCCTTTTCCTCTGTGAGTCAGCTGACTAAAGGGGGTACCCCACGCACGTTTCCCCTCATCGAAGACTCCCCTCGCCGGACGAGACGAGACTTCGCCCGTGTTCACCCGAACACATTCCCAGATCCGAGAGAGACCGCTGCTGCAACCAGCGTCCTCAATTTCCTCGAGACGGAAGAAACCGCTTCTCTTCCTCTCACGATCGCTTTCTCTCCTTCTTCCTTCTCTCTTCTGACTAACACATACACACGCACGCACACACACATACATGCACCGACATCTTTTGCACATCTGATGGTCAGATAACGTCGGACAAAGCTTCACTTTGTCTTTCCTTATCCGCCATCAGACATGTGTGTTTTTCACAGAAGTGGGTGAGTGTGAGACGCCGTCCGCCAGGCGGCGCCGTCTTGCTTCTGTCTAACTGAGACACCGCCACATTTCTGCCATCCGGTTCTCGCGCGACGTGACTTCCTCCCATAGTCACGTCCGCGTCGCAGACCGACGACGTCATCACGTCAGGCCCCGTCGCCACCTTGTCACACGCACGCTCACACACACACACACACACACACACACGCGTTCCCCTGCATGTGTCCAACCCTGTACATAGCTGTTGTGTTTGTTTGGTAGGATTAGATTTTAGGATAGTTGTTTATTGAATGAAGCATTTGTTAAGTTTGTTAATTTTACTAAGTTTAATAAACACTGTTATATCTTTAAAGAGAAGTTCTTCTGTCATTATTGTGTGTAATATTGTGAAAAGTGGCTGATTGAAGGAGTCAGAGCTTGAATTCACCCTTCTTTGTTCATCCTTGAATGTTGATATCTCTCAGATATCAACATTCTAGGTGAACTCCCATTTGGTGAGACTACCTTGTTTGGTTATTGGTCCCGGTTTCTGGGTGGTGCCCCGTATCTGTTAATTCATATTAATAATTCTATTAATTGTCATAATTAGTTAATTATCCTTGATAATTGATGATTATTGCCAATAATCAACTGTGTTCCTCACAGATCCAACAGTTGGTGCCCGGATTATTGATTAAGGTTAACAATACCTTATTTTCATAATTCATAATTATCTATGATAATTATGAATTATTGCTAATAACCAAACGCACTACTGCCCGTCCTAACAAACAGATAAACAGAGATAAACAGATAAACAGATATAAACAGATAAACAGATAAACAGATATAAACAGATAAACAGATAAACAGAGATAAACAGATATAAACAGATAAACAGAGATAAACAGATAAACAGAGATAAACAGATAAACAGATATAAACAGATAAATAGATATAAAGATAAACAGAGATAAACAGATAAACAGAGATAAACAGATATAAACAGATAAACAGATAAACAGAGATAAACAGATAAACAGATATAAACAGATATAAACAGATAAACAGATAAACAGATAAACAGAGATAAACAGATATAAACAGATATAAACAGATAAACAGAGATAAACAGATATAAACAGATAAACAGAGATAAACAGATATAAACAGATAAACAGAGATAAACAGATATAAACAGATAAACAGAGATAAACAGATATAAACAGATAAACAGAGATAAACAGATAAACAGAGATAAACAGATAGATACACAGAGATAAACAGAGATAAGCAGGATGATCTCCTCTTTGAGCATTATGTAGGAGAAAAGAAAGAAAAGGAAATAAAGAGTAGAATGAAGGGATGAAGAGTAGAATGAAGGGATGAAGAGTAGATTGAAGGGATGAAGAGTAGATTGAAGGGATGAAGAGTAGATCACCTCTCCAACGTAAATCCCCAGATCCTCCTCATCGTCCGTCCTGTAGCAGACTGTCAGACCCAGCTTCTCCTGCTGGCTGGACTTGTAGAGCTCCACCTCCTGGAGGAACACAGGAGAGAAGCTTGTTGATGGTCTGATGCTGGTTCAGGGTGTTAAAGGTCATTTTATGATTGGTCAGAACTAGTTTGTATGATGTGTAGTCCAGCAGCGTCAGGAATCTAAAGAGTTAATTGTTGTTATGAACAGCTGTACCCTTGAAGGCGGGATGGAGGGTCACCTGTCATAGAGAGGAGGGAGATGAGATGTTTAAAGGACACATATTCTGCACATTTCCAGCTCTATATTTATATTCTGGGGCTCTACTGGAATATCTTTGCATGATTTCCAGTTAAAAACTCCTTATTTATCCTCTACTGGTCCTTTATGCAGCCCCTCAGTTCAGCCTCTGTCTGAAACAGGCCATTTTAGCTCCTGTCTCTTTAAGGCCCCGCCTCCTGATGAGCCCGCTCTGTTCTGATTGGTCAGCTACAGGAAGCTTCCTCCGGCTCCGGAGGCTACGTAAACAAACTATAGTAGCAGGATTTCACTTCTTTTTCTTCTTCTTTACTCCAAATGTCGACGTTGCAAACAGAGGATTCATTCGAGTTTGAAGCCCTGACTTTTGACTTGCAGGCAGCATCGCTACATATGTTCATCACAGGTTTTGGACCTCTGACCATCATAAGATGTGTAAAATACACAATATAAACGTCCTCTTTAAATCCGGGGTTAATGATGTAGATTGTCAGCCAGTCTGGAGGACATTCATAGTAGGACACTAGTACTGGTGTCTCACTGTGAGACTCGTCCACAGACAGCCTGACAGAATCTGACAGAAACTTAAGAGCAACAGTGTGACTGCAGCTACAACTGGATACCTGTTATCAAATGTTCATGATGATCATGGTAAACAGTATTCAACAACAACATTTCCTGAAATCCTTCCATTAAATGACTGAACAGTCTGTATGATGCAGCTTTGTTGGACGCTAAACTAAAGCAGGTTGTTCAAAGTTTCAGACAGCTGACAGGAAATAACCTTCCTGACAGGAAATAACCTTCCTGACAGGAAATAACCTTCCTGCTGTCTTTATGTCTTTATGTCTTTATGACGGTGATATTTGGTTCTCACCTCGTACTCCAGGTCATCCTGTCTGTCCACCTCATGATTCGAGACGTCAAAGTAGTCGTTGGGGTCGTTGTACTCAAACACACAGCTGGAGGGAGGAGACAGAAAACTCAGTCTCATCATATTAAACATGATTGAGTTTTCATATCTGGTGACTTGTCCTTTTTCACTCCCAAAAACACTGATTAATAAACAAAGACAACAAGTCAGAACATACAACTCGTTGATCCCGTATGGTCCCATGAGGTGAGGGAGGGGAGGAGAGGGGGGGAGGGGGAGAGGAGGAGCCCCCCCGGCTGTGGTGGTGGTGACCTCTGCTCCTCCCCAGCGTCACCATGTTCTGGAAGCTGATGTCCGTCTGCGTAGCATTGTCGACGCAGTCGGGGATGGCAACCATGGTAACGGAGGAGACGGAGGTGCTGCCGGTCCCCTTACTGCTGCACACTAACATACCTGCGGGGAGGAGGAGAGGAAGAGAGCAGGATGTTATGGAGTTTTCCATCTTTAGGGGTCAAGCCTGGGCCTTGAGGTCACACTGTAATTCTTGAGTAGTAAGAGACATTTTCTCCTTGAGACTCCAGAACCCTCTGTCATGTTTTGGGGAGGCAGAAGCCTCTTTGATGAAGGGTAAATCAGCATAACCATGGTTACCAAGATCGGAGGGGGCCTTCCTAGACAACACAGATAGGTGACTGCGTAGCCAGAATGTGCTGACGGTGACCTGAACTGACACGGGTAAAATGCAGTTCCAGTTCCTGAAACTAGAGAACCACTTAGACTAATTTTTCATTTTGTAGGCTGATCTGCTGAGGTTAAAGACTAAGAGTCAGACCTTCAGTGGGCAGAACGGAAAGAGACAGCATGACCATCACTCATATCTGCACAACAAAGGAGAGGAAGGGAGGAGGAGGAGGAAGAGAGGAAGAGGAGATTGGGTTACAACGTGGTGTTTCATGGTGTTTCATGGTGTTTTATGGTGTTTCATGGTGTTTCATGGTGTTTTATGGTGTGTCATGGTGTTTCATGGTGTTTCATGGTGTTTCATGGTATTTTATGGTGTTTGGAGGAGACACTGAGTCCATTCTGGAACTTTGAAACTGGAGTCAACAAAACAATCTCATCACCTGCTGAGGAAGCTCATGTGATACAACTGAAAGCTCCAGAACAGCTACTGAATGAACTTGTCATAAGATTGTTTCTCATGAATGAAGGTACAGTCACATTGCATTTGTGCAACTGTTTGTAACAAGTTCAACGTCAGTTTAAAGCTGGTGATGTCACTGATGATGTCACTGATGATGTCACAGCAGTCAGGAATCCTCTCTGACTGCAGCTGAGACCACAAACACCTGAGTGAAGTGGAAGCAGGTACGAGCTCTGATTGGACGATGAGCTTACCTTTCCGTCTGTGACTCTTGCGGACGGGCCCCGGGTGCTGCAAAGGCTCCTGGGAGTTTTGTGGTCTGTCCAGAGGGAGCTGAGAGGGCCTCCGACCTCTGACCTGAAGAAATTCACAGAGATTTACAGAATGAGATTAATGAAGGTAAAGTAAATAAAGATTAAACACAGTTATGAAGAGATAAAGCTTTATTGTACAGGTCCTTTCATTTTAGACTCATTTCCATGAATTTGCACATATTTAACAGTGAATTTTTAGGACATTTTACAGAAAGGGTTTTGCAATTTTTTACAAATTATAAGTAACATATAAAAGCAAAAATCTTATCAGTTGGGGGTCTGTGGGTCCTTGAAAAAGTTTAAGAACCACTGATTTAGAGGAGGTAGTTGTGTATGTTGTACATAGTGTAAGTTGTGATACTGGGTTATATACACACTAGATACACTGTTTTATGACTAGCTGCCTCTGTCATTGTGATTATGTCTCTAGCTTTGGTTGTCATGGTTACTGAGGCCGTGACACATTAGTTTTTCATTGGTGTAGCGCTAATTACATACATAACTAATTATATACAGTGTACAGTGTATTATCCCTGTTAACTGTTTAAAACTGCTGATTTAGTTTATCAGCATGATACAAAAACACAAAGTCAATCAGAAAACAAGTAAACATGTTGTTGTTTTTCAGCCCTGAATGAAGTGTCCATTGGAGGTGGAGGTGCTAACTGGGTGTTAAAGATGTGGTTATTGCTCAGGTGACTTCCCTTGTTGTGTTTTCTTTGTTTCGTTGCTGCTGTTCACTCTTTCATCCTCTCTTTGTGCTTTGTTGTGATCATGATCAGATGGCAGAGTTCATGTAAACTCCACACAGTGAAATCTTTGAATCTTTAATAAACGTATGAAAATCTAAAAAGAAAAATGATCTAACTTACTAATTGCATGAAGAGGTTGTGTGCATGCAGTGAATTGACATGTTTGTGTTGGCTGAGCGTTGTGGTGATGTTACAGGGTTGTCAATGTCTTGTTGATTAGCTGCTGAACATCCAGAAGGCGAGTCTTATCTACTATGAGCCTATCAGAGGCAGACAAGATGGTAGAAGGGACCTCCTTCTGTTGTGACTGTGATGGACAGTATGTCACACTTCCTGCTGCACGCTGGTGTCTGTTAACCTAAAAAAACTGAATGTTTGGTGATGTGTGATGATGTGTGGTGATGTGTGGTGATGTTTGGTGATGTGTGGTGATTTGTGGTGATGTGTGGTGTTGTTTGGTGATATATGGTGATGTGTGATGATGTGTGGTGATGTGTGGTGATGTTTGGTGATGTGTGGTGATTTGTGGTGATGTGTGGTGTTGTTTGGTGATATTTGGTGATGTGTTGTGATGTGTGGTGATGTTTGGTGATATTTGGTGATATTTGGTGATGTGTTGTGATGTTTGGTGATATTTGGTGATGTTTGGTGATGTGTGGTGATGTGTGGTGATGTTTGGTGATATTTGGTGATGTTTGGTGATGTGTTGTGATGTTTGGTGATATTTGGTGATGTTTGGTGATGTGTTGTGATGTTTGGTGATATTTGGTGATGTTTGGTGATGTGTGGTGATGTGTGGTGATGTTTGGTGATATTTGGTGATGTGTGGTGATGTGTTGTGATATTTGGTGATATTTGGTGATGTTTGGTGATGTGTGGTGATGTTTGGTGATGTGTTGTGATGTTTGGTGATATTTGGTGATGTTTGGTGATGTGTGGTGATGTTTGGTGATGTGTGGTGATGTGTTGTGATGTTTGGTGATGTGTGGTGATGTGTTGTGATGTTTGGTGATATTTGGTGATGTTTGGTGATGTGTGGTGATGTGTGGTGATGTGTGGTGATGTTTGGTGATGTGTGGTGATATTTGGTGATGTGTGGTGATGTTTGGTGATATTTGGTGATGTTTGATGATGTGTGGTGATATTTGGTGATGTGTGGTGATGTTTGGTGATATTTGGTGATGTTTGATGATGTGTGGTGATGTGTGGTGATGTTTGGTGATGTGTGGTGATGTGTGGTGATATTTGGTGATGTGTGGTGATGTTTGGTGAATAGTGTGTTTGATGAAAAACACTAATGAATCAAGTGGGATATTAGTAATCAGACGAATATGATTAACGAGGAAAAACTGAAGGTGAATCAGAGAAAAAAAGATTTCAAAAGCTGACGAATAATGAATGAAGGCGACTGCATGATTCAGAACAGCTGTGGTCTCTCTGGTTTCAGGTAATAAATCAGCTTTTAGCAGCTTGTTTCTGAAATGCTTTGTGGTGTGAACACAGTTTGGTTTCTGTGAAGACACTGATGAATACAACATGAATCTGGAAAATAGTAATACCCCATTTTCATTTCCAAACTAGGCCTGTGAAGGTCTTAAAGGGGGTTTCAACAAAAACACATGAAAATGTCACATTTATCAAGACAAACAATAAATTCTTCTTTTCTGGTTTAGTTACAATTATGAACAAACATAATTGATTTCTTTCACTTTGGGCTTTTTTGTTCTGTTTGTTGGGTTTGTTTCTGCTCTGACTTGCTCTGGCAAGTTTTGAAAAGTGCTGCATAAATGAAGATTCTTCTTCTTCTGAGTCTGGGAGTTAGGCGGAGTCAGGCGCCGCCAAGATGGTAACGGATGGAGCCGCCCACTTTGAGCTTCAAAACTGCTCTTCGGAAACCAACGGCTGACGTCATGGTGGCTACGTCCATATTTTTTTTTTACAGTTTATGGTGTAGACGCACTAAAAACTCACTAGCATCAGGATGAACAGTGACACTGTGTCTTTCTGTTGACTGTCAGAGATGCATACATGCATGATAAGATGTGAAGAATAAAAAGCTTGAAAAATGGACATGAATATATGAGAGTCAAGATTTTGCTGGATGTATCTGTGATTAAAGGTGGTGTAGGTGACAGTCTGGGCTTGTGGGAGGAAATGTTCTCTATCCATCATCAGCTTTATGGGAGAGGAACCTTATTAAAGATGACTGATAGGAGGAGCAGGGACAGCAGAGTCAGGATGACTGAAAGCTGACGGACGCTGTTCTACCTTTATGTTTCCATGTCTGTCCATCGGCCGCAGGGAGTCACTCCAGCCTTTCTGCTAATGACAGAAACACAGACAGAGATAGATGATGATGATGATGTTAGCGGGTCAGGAGATAAATACACAGAAACACCAGAGACAAGAGAAATAAAAACAATATATCTTTTAACAACATGGTTTCAGAACACTCATGAACTTTACGGTATTGGTACAATAATTGATGATACTGGTCTAATATATTAGATTGGTAAATGGTAGTTAAATGGTAGTTAAAGGCCCTACTTGCCTCCATCTTCAGTATCTCTACACATTTACAAGATAAACTTCAAGCATCATGATAAAACACGTTTTATGAGGAACATAATAGGTTTACTCATATTCTCAGGACCTGTTTTGTGGTGTTGGATGTGATTATTGTAAATTAATAATGAATAATGTATTAAAATACAGCACCAACATCACATTTAATTGACCCAAACTAAAGCTTGTTATAATCTGCTCTTTTTAAACTGACATGTCACAGTTTGTTATTGATTGTTAATAACTCACCCAGAATATAAATATAGAGCTGGAAATGTGCAGAATATGTGTCCTTTAACAATCCCATAATGCAATGTGCTACACGTTTGTATAGATGTGAAAACTCTCTGTCAGACGTTAGAGATCAGACTGACAGATATTAGTCTCAGGAGAGCTGAGAGGAGACTGAATACTGGATCAGTATTGATCAGATGGACACAAACACAACTCCAGTGGGATGATAATGTTGCTCTGTGTCTGCTGGAAGAGTGAAGAGCAGATAACATGTTTGTCTTGTCAACTTTATAATGCAGTTTGTCAGCTTGGTTTAGACTTCTTCCCCAACAGCTGCCGAAAAAATGTATACAGCTACTGGGTTTATTTACGGGAGGGTTCATTATGGTGCTATATGTGACCAAGTGACGAGCACACAAAGGGCTCATCAAATGAAACGCACCGTCAGTGTTTGGCTTAAAGGAAAATACGAGCAGTTCACTCCCACAACAAGCAGCAGCTCACAGCCGGCGTTCACGCAGCGAGACGCCGGCGACGCACATCAGCATCACAAACACCTGCACACAAATAACTGCTGATGCTCACACATACATGATGTGTCTCTGAATGCACAGCCTAACCTGCTGCTTCCAGGTAACACACACACACACACACACACACACACACACACACACACACACGCACGTGCACACGCACGCGCACACAGCTCATGAATACTTGCATGAATGCACACAGACACACACACCTGTCCTCCTCCTGCCTTTGTTTCAGAGCTGATTGTTATGCATTACATGGCCTCTGCAGGTTGTCTGTGTGTGTGTGTGTGTGTGTGTGTGTGTGTGTGTGTGTGTGTGTGTGTCAGTGAATAGAAGGCCTGATCCGGTCAATACCCTCTCAATAAGTACAATCATCTACAGGCCTGCTGTGGCCCGGTCACTGATTGT
The DNA here is from genome assembly GCF_914725855.1 of Thunnus albacares. Classification (NCBI taxonomy): domain Eukaryota; kingdom Metazoa; phylum Chordata; class Actinopteri; order Scombriformes; family Scombridae; genus Thunnus; species Thunnus albacares. The sequence goes on along the minus strand of NC_058110.1, from coordinate 36,535,694 downwards.
GTTTGTTTCATCTGCTTTTAAATAGGTCGGCCTGGAATTTCCAGCACAATAAAACACATTTCTGGGGGAGAAAGCAGTGTGTGTATGTGTGTGTGTGTGTGTTCATATGGAGAATTGCTCAGCCTGGTTTCAGACCTTTGAATCGCCTCCCACATCTAAACGGTTTGTGCACAGATGTAAAGAGTCTGGAGGGATTTACTCTCCGCATTGAGCCAATCAGAACCTTTGTATAGGAGACTGAAGTCGATGATACGACTTATATACACACATTTGTCACCACAAAACCAAAGTCAAACTAAAATTTCACTTGAAATTTCCACCATGTTTTGTTTCCAGGTGGGCATTCAGCTGTTTGCTGCATTGTTGTGACGCCATACAGAAGAAAGAATGAGTTTATTTCCAACTGTGAGCCTTAAAGGAGGTTCATAATGTTTCCAGTGTGTTAAACCAGCAGTCAGGTGTCCATATGAACAGTGAAAGAGGTTTTCCTCACTGTAATCATTCCTCCTGTTCATACTGGATATTTAAAGATCCTTCAAATGTGCTTTCAATGGAAGTGATGGAGGCCAAAATCCACAATGTGTCCACACAGTCATTAAAAGTCTGTGTGAAGCTTCTATTCAGCTTCAGCAGTCTGAGTTAGTCATATCAAGTGGATATCTGACACATTTACAGTCTTTTTAGCATCAAATTCCCTCTTTGTGTTTCCTCAGTGTTTCTGTGTCATTTAGTACAAAAACAGGTTTCACTGTTAATTTGGGCTCCTGACTGTTGTCTTAAAAGACTGGAAAAATAAAAATAAATACATTTTTTGGATTTTCAAAAGAAGCATTACAGGAAACATAAGGATCGCTGCTCTAAATGTCTAAATGTTGGCTGCTGAATTTACTGTTTAATGGTCTGATTTGACTCTTCTTGCTGTCAAGGTCAATAGATGAAGAGTCGACATCACATCGATACTGAATGAATAGTGTAGTTAAGCTTTGTCTCAGCCTTCATTATGTTTATTATTGGTCTGTAGAACGATCAATATTCCACTAGAAATGAAGGATAATGAAGTCTCACCTCAAGCTGCGATAATGTGAAAGTCCAAACTAATAAGCTTCTTGGTTTCTACGTCTGATTGCTCACATTTAGGTGTTTTATATGACTTGTTGACTGGTGCTGTGGTGAGAAACTGTTGAAACTATCAATAATCAATAATCTCCATCCTCATCCTGTCCAGACTAACGGAGGCCAGCTCTTGTAGAGAAGATAGCAGGGTGATTTCCAACAAAAGACAGCAGTCAGCTCTTTTCTCCCGTTCAGTTATTAATTTCACACTTCACTTAGCTGTGATTTCTGTCGGGCTAATATGGCGGCGGCCCGCCGGGACGCTCATTGTTACCGTGCCTGTAACCACACATACGCACCAGTATAATGAGCAGAAACACAGCGGGGAGCGGGGGAGTGTTGTAATTATCATACACACACAAATCACACACTCACAGCACACAACACACTGCCAGATCTGCACAAACACAGTGATACCAGTGATACCAGTGATACCAGTGATACTGACTCAGATCTGCTGGTATGTTCGTCTACACTGATGCATCATAACCAGCCACTGAGATCAAGGTTTCTCCATCAATTAAATCTGAGATAAAGATAGATGTTAATACAAAGAATCTCCCTTCATGGATGTTAATGGTGTATTAGGACCATTATTAGACTCCAGTACACAACCAGCACCCAATACGACCTCTATAATAAACATAAACCAGAATGATCAGTTTCTGACAATGTCAACAAGAACCGAAAATATAGAAGCTTCATAAAAGTAGAACAAATAGCAGAGCTGTTGTGTTGGATTGATTAGACTGCACAGGTGTTCCTAATAAACTGCTCACTGAGTATTTATACAGTACAGCTGCATTTCATTACACTCAAAACACAAACATACAGACAGAAGGAAGCACCAGACCTACAATTTAAAAGACAGTTCACCATTTATCAAGTGTGTCCTATAACAACAGTCAGTCAAATGAGCATTAAAGCTGTTTTTCTTGCTGTAATCATTCCTCCTGTTCATACTGACCATTAGAAGATCCCTTCATAATGACCTTACAATGGAAGTGATGGAGGACAAAATCCACAGTCTGAAGCTAATATGAAGCTTCAGCGTCCAAATGAGTCAAATCAAGTAGATATCTTTCAACGTTACAGTCTTTTTAGTGTCAAAGTTCCTCTTTTTGTTACTATACTTCCACCTGCAGCTCAACAGGGAAACACTGTCCGAGGAAACACAAAGAGAGAATTTGATGCTAAAAAGACTGTAAATGTGTCAGATATCCACTTGATATGACTAACTCAGACTGATGAAGCTAAAATAGAAGCTTTATGACTGTGTGGACACTAATCACATTTATAATAAAGTCACCTGATTTCCTCCTTCGCTCCCGTCATGATTATTATGACCACTAGAGGGCGCTGTCACTGAAACGGAAACAGATGTTGTGGAGCACTTCCTGTAACAGCTGATCTGGAGTCATGAGGGAAACTCTGGGTTTAGGGTTAGGGGTTGGGGTTAGGGGTTAGGGTTAGGGTTAGGGTTAGGGTTAGGGTTGGGGTTAGGGTTGGGGTTAGGGTTAGGGGTTAGGGTTGGGGTTAGGGTTAGGGTTAGGGTTGGGGTTAGGGTTGGGGTTAGGGGTTAGGGTTAGGGTTAGGGTTAGGGTTAGGGTTGGGGTTAGGGTTGGGGTTGGGGTTAGGGTTAGGGTTAGGGTTGGGGTTGGGGTTAGGGTTGGGGTTAGGGTTGGGGTTAGGGTTGGGGTTAGGGTTAGGGTTAGGGTTGGGGTTAGGGTTAGGGTTGGGGTTAGGGTTAGGGTTGGGGTTAGGGTTGGGGTTAGGGGTTAGGGTTGGGGTTAGGGTTAGGGTTGGGGTTAGGGTTGGGGTTAGGGTTGGGGTTGGGGTTAGGGTTGGGGTTAGGGTTGGGGTTAGGGTTAGGGTTGGGGTTAGGGTTAGGGTTAGGGGTTAGGGTTAGGGTTAGGGTTAGGGTTGGGGTTAGGGTTGGGGTTAGGGTTAGGGTTAGGGTTGGGGTTGGGGTTAGGGTTGGGGTTAGGGTTGGGGTTAGGGTTAGGGTTAGGGTTGGGGTTAGGGTTAGGGTTAGGGTTGGGGTTAGGGTTAGGGTTGGGGTTAGGGTTGGGGTTAGGGGTTAGGGTTGGGGTTAGGGTTGGGGTTAGGGTTAGGGTTGGGGTTAGGGTTGGGGTTAGGGGTTAGGGTTAGGGTTAGGGTTAGGGTTGGGGTTAGGGTTGGGGTTAGGGTTAGGGTTAGGGTTGGGGTTAGGGTTAGGGTTGGGGTTAGGGTTGGGGTTAGGGTTAGGGTTAGGGTTGGGGTTAGGGTTAGGGTTAGGGTTGGGGTTAGGGTTAGGGTTGGGGTTAGGGTTGGGGTTAGGGGTTAGGGTTGGGGTTAGGGTTAGGGTTGGGGTTAGGGTTGGGGTTAGGGGTTAGAGTTAGGGTTAGGGGTTAGGGTTGGGGTTAGGGTTAGGGTTGGGGTTAGGGTTGGGGTTAGGGTTAGGGTTGGGGTTAGGGTTAGGGTTGGGGTTAGGGTTGGGGTTAGGGGTTAGGGTTAGGGTTAGGGTTGGGGTTAGGGTTGGGGTTAGGGTTAGGGTTGGGGTTAGGGTTGGGGTTAGGGTTGGGGTTAGGGTTAGGGTTGGGGTTAGGGTTAGGGTTGGGGTTAGGGTTGGGGTTAGGGTTAGGGTTGGGGTTAGGGTTAGGGTTAGGGTTAGGGTTGGGGTTAGGGTTAGGGTTGGGGTTAGGGTTAGGGTTAGGGTTAGGGTTGGGGTTAGGGTTGGGGTTAGGGTTAGGGTTGGGGTTAGGGTTAGGGTTGGGGTTAGGGTTGGGGTTAGGGGTTAGGGTTAGGGTTAGGGTTGGGGTTAGGGTTGGGGTTAGGGTTAGGGTTGGGGTTAGGGTTGGGGTTAGGGTTGGGGTTAGGGTTAGGGTTGGGGTTAGGGTTGGGGTTAGGGTTGGGGTTAGGGTTAGGGTTAGGGTTGGGGTTAGGGTTAGGGTTGGGGTTAGGGTTAGGGTTAGGGTTAGGGTTGGGGTTAGGGTTGGGGTTAGGGTTAGGGTTGGGGTTAGGGTTAGGGTTGGGGTTAGGGTTGGGGTTAGGGGTTAGGGTTAGGGTTAGGGTTGGGGTTAGGGTTGGGGTTAGGGTTAGGGTTGGGGTTAGGGTTGGGGTTAGGGTTGGGGTTAGGGTTAGGGTTGGGGTTAGGGTTAGGGTTGGGGTTAGGGTTGGGGTTAGGGTTAGGGTTGGGGTTAGGGTTGGGGTTGGGGTTAGGGTTGGGGTTAGGGTTGGGGTTGGGGTTAGGGTTGGGGTTAGGGTTAGGGTTAGGGTTGGGGTTAGGGTTGGGGTTAGGGTTGGGGTTAGGGTTAGGGTTAGGGTTGGGGTTAGGGTTAGGGTTGGGGTTAGGGTTAGGGTTGGGGTTAGGGTTGGGGTTAGGGGTTAGGGTTGGGGTTAGGGTTGGGGTTAGGGTTAGGGTTAGGGTTGGGGTTAGGGTTGGGGTTAGGGGTTAGGGTTAGGGTTAGGGTTAGGGTTAGGGTTGGGGTTAGGGTTGGGGTTAGGGTTAGGGTTAGGGTTGGGGTTAGGGTTAGGGTTGGGGTTAGGGTTGGGGTTAGGGTTGGGGTTAGGGTTAGGGTTAGGGTTGGGGTTAGGGTTAGGGTTAGGGTTGGGGTTAGGGTTAGGGTTGGGGTTAGGGTTGGGGTTAGGGGTTAGGGTTGGGGTTAGGGTTAGGGTTGGGGTTAGGGTTGGGGTTAGGGGTTAGAGTTAGGGTTAGGGGTTAGGGTTGGGGTTAGGGTTAGGGTTGGGGTTAGGGTTGGGGTTAGGGTTAGGGTTGGGGTTAGGGTTAGGGTTGGGGTTAGGGTTGGGGTTAGGGGTTAGGGTTAGGGTTAGGGTTGGGGTTAGGGTTGGGGTTAGGGTTAGGGTTGGGGTTAGGGTTGGGGTTAGGGTTGGGGTTAGGGTTAGGGTTGGGGTTAGGGTTAGGGTTGGGGTTAGGGTTGGGGTTAGGGTTAGGGTTGGGGTTAGGGTTGGGGTTGGGGTTAGGGTTGGGGTTAGGGTTGGGGTTGGGGTTAGGGTTGGGGTTAGGGTTAGGGTTGGGGTTAGGGTTGGGGTTAGTTTGTTACTCAGGACTTTGTAAAGTTGCTGCTTTAATGTGTGAATTGATCTTCAGCTCAGAATCAAACCTCTTCATGTCCTTCTGTTATAACTCTGAGACTGTCAGTTTGTTAGAGCAGCTGCTGACCTCTAATCTTTATTACACATAATGTTTAATCTCAGTTTAAACTTAAACAATCTGCATGAAGCTTTAAACATGTAGGATCAATGAATAATGATCCCTATCAGTCATGATGTGATTGGTCCACTGATGGAACATCATTCCTATAATATTGGAGATTATATGTTAATATTTCTGAGTGAGCAGGATGGAGCGAGCGGCCTCTAAGGAAGGGTTAGGATAAGGCAGGGAACTGCTGGAGATTTCTGATCCTGACAGACATGTTTGCAGTTTGTCTTTCCTTCCTTTAGTCGTCTTCCAGTCACACTAATCACACTAATCTGAGTTATGATGCTGGGAGAATCTTGTTTGGTATATTTCTGCTACGTGAAATTAAACGTATTTAACTTTTTGTTTTTGACAGTAGTGTAATACTTCCTGTGATTTTCTACAGCATCATGTTGATTACTGTGTTTTTAGGCATAATACACAGAACTATACTGTAAATAATATTCACAGAAATTAACTGTGCAGAAACAGTTACTATGGATTTCATATTTTACACATCCAGCTCAGTGGCTCTATGCCCTCAATGTTTCATTATGTCTGATAATTTGCTGATTTTCTGTAAATGTGTGCTTCATTTGGATGGAAACTTTGCTTCTTTATGTTAAAATGTGTCAGTTCTCAGTGAACAGATTGACATGGAGCCTCTGCAGCTTAAAGAGACTCCACATGTGAGCAGGCAGCAAGTATTGATGAGGAGGATAACGTTCAGCTAACAGTCCCGCTGCGTTGAGGAAGTAAAACAACACATCTGAACACTGAAACACATGAACAGATGGAGCTGATAGTGATTATTGTTCATCAATATCACACATCTCTCCTCCCTGCTCATTAACTATTTACTGATTCCATCAACACACACTTCCACCACATCCATAACACACACACACACACACACACACACACACATACACACACATACACACACACACACACACACATTTTTCTCTGACATTTATCTCTTTCACCCATCCACTCTCCATAATGCACACTCTCACACTGAGCTGGGACGAGGGATCCATCTTTCATTCCCAGCAGACCGAGGAGGAAGCAGAGAGACTATAATCATACGGAGGGAACGAGGGAGCGGTCAGAGAGAGAAAGACAAGAAGAAAGAAGAGATGAAGGCTGAATCCACATGGATGAAGGGAGGAGAGAGGATATGTTCCAGATACCCTACATCTCTAGATAGATAGATTATTAGATAGATAGATAGACAGATAGATAGATAGACATGTTATCCGTATATATATACTGTATATATGTATACAGTATATATAAACAGACATGTTATCTGTGAGCAGTTCTCTCTGGAGCAAACTGCTGCTAAATTGTCTTTTTGTCCATCAAACAGTCGTATGATTCGGACACTCTGCCGTCCCTCGCAGCCCTAAATATGAACACATGAATCATTTCAACTGTGCACACTGACATTATAACATTAACATTATCACTGCCTTCATGCATCACTTCCATCATTAGTTTAAGATGCATGAAAATCATTATTCTATTATCTTGACATTCAGCAGCAGCTCAGGGGGTCAGTGCCTTGCTCATGGGCATCTTAATGAGCAGCTCAAAGCACAATCTGATGTCGTTAATGTTCTCATTGCAGTCGAAGAAGAAGAATGATTAAATTCACTGCCGCTGGATAATATTCATCTAAAAACAACGCTGTGCTTTAACGTCTGAACAGTACAGTATGCTTTCAGAGGAGGAGAGTAACTGAGCACATTTACTCAAGTACTTCAGTATAGTACTTGAGTAAATGTTGCTTTTGGGCGACTGACATTACGACCTGTTGTGTGTTTTTACTTGGAAGGACAGACTCTGACAGACATTCATACACGGTTTGGTTTCATAAAATTGTGCATATGTAAGTTTTTGTTTTATGACTCGGTAACAGAACCTACAGACACATGACAGGAAGACGTCTGTCTGTTCCTCCAGTCTGGACACAAGAAGAAGAAACTGTTTCACTGAATGTTTTTCATCGATGAGGTTCAGCAGCAGCGACCAGCAGCATGTTTACACCTTATCCACACGTGCACCTGTACACTTAATCACCATCATTAAAAATCTACAAGATAATCATTTATTCAGTTTTCTGTGCTCTTATCAAAACTGTCTTCACACTGAAATAAGATGAAAAGAGCTAGAAGCAGTTTTGATTGTCTTTTTACTGATTGATGAGTATTGATAAGTAAAGATACTGACTAACCGACACATCGTGCGTGTGGCAACACGTTCTCACTCCCAACTCGTCACATATCGATGCTCCGTCAGGACCCCGGTAGTCACTGTTAAAAAATAATTATATGTTGTGACAACGCGGTGGTTGAGGTCTGGTGAGGTTTGGTTTGGTCAGCGAGGTTAGAACATCTGTGATGGACAGGAGTCCGAACACACAGAGGATCACAGCCTGCTGCGTATGAGGCTGCGTAGCCACAGATCAGTCAGAGTGTTGATGCCGACCACCGTCCACCGCTGAAAGCATGAAGCAACGGAAGAAGGTTCATGGCTACAGTCTTCCCTGATGGCAGCGGCCTCTTTCAGCAGGATAAAGCTCCCACACTGCAGAATACTTTCCCAGAATTCCCACAAATCTGATCCATGAAGGCTCCACGTCCACCCACCACCCACTTACTGAAAGGATCTGGTCCCGGTGCCAGAGACCAGAGGAACCTTCTGAGGTCCTGAACTGTACTCTGTGCTGATTTCCAACATTACAAGCCGTCCACCTCCTGATGAGACAGTCAGCTTATACAGACGTCATGTGAAGTACGTCACTTCAGAAATGTTAATATGCTCCGTATTACAGGTGTTTGAAACGCAGATATTCAACGTTTCTGCGGTTTGCACAATCGTACAATGTCAACGTTTTATTCTGGCGACGAGGCTGAAATTTGTCACCTTATATAGACGTCATCAGTTTCATGGCGTCTATTTCAGCAGAAGTCTATCGGACTACCCTGCACGTTAAAAAGTGACGCCACGGGTCCTGACCAGGCTTCCATATGTGACGAGTTGGGAGTGAGAACAGACCGACCTGTCAGCGGTGAACAGATGACTGTTGAAGGACTGTTGCTATAGATACTCAACATGTGGTTTATGGTTCACTTTCATTGTTTAAACTCAAGAACAAAGGAAAAGATTCATCAAAACAGCTAATGATTATTTTCATCAGTTTGTCAGTTATTGTTTTAGTTAATTAAATAACTGTTTCATCTACAAAATTTCACACCACAAAGTTCAGGATGATGCGTTGATGTTCAGTTTACAATCATATAAAACAGAGAAACGAGAAGTGAGAACACTGATTAATAATTGAATTAAACTATTAATTTATTATCAAAGTCATCGAGTATCATTCCAGCATTAATATTCATCCTGCTGTCTTCTTTCCTGAACTATCAGTATTCTCTAAACATGCAGCAGCAGCAGCAGTGCATGATGGGATGTGTAGCAACACGTTACCACCTGGCGTTCGGCTCAGAGTCACAGCTGCTTCTCTCTGCTGCTGACGGACTAACGAGCCGACGGCTCATTAAGACTAATGTGTTTTTGACGACTCCTTAAAGAATAACATGCAAATGTTATAATGTGAGAGGAAGATTCACTCAGTCGTGGCTTTAAACGAGCTTTTACTCTCTGTGAGCTCAGGGTCAAAGGTCAAAGGTTAAAATAAACGGAGCAAAGATTTCATATCTCGTCGTCGTGCTGACATCACTGACACAAATTATGAGAATAATCTTCCTGATGTCATAAAAACGAGGACATTTTGCAGTCAAATCCAAACCATATAAAGATTTGTAGGTTTCTACAGTTTATTTCTGTCTTTGCTGACATCACGCAGCACATTTAAACAACTTTATTAACAAAACCAAGACGAACATCTCTGTAACTCCGTCACTCTCACTTTTCTCTGAGAGTTTGTCAATCATGGAACAACCTGAGAAGACAAAACCTTCACACCAAGTCTAGAGGCGTCTGAAAAGTCAGATATGTGAACATTATTATTATTTTTATCTATAACTGTGTTTCCATCTGCACTTCTTCATGTGCTTCTTTATTTACGCATAAAAAAACAAGAGTGGAAATGCTGGAAATTTGGAAAAAGTCAAAATATCACAAAAAAGTTTTTCTGCTTGGATGAGGTGCACAGTCGACGTCTGGATAAAAGTAGAATGAAGCAGATTTAGTGAATAAATGATGTCATACAGGAAACATGTGACTTAACGTCCCACTGGAGACCAAACATGGCGGCAGACGTTTCTCTGGGCGGCGTTCGGTACGTGTCTGTATAACTGACACACAGCTGCTATCAAAACACCTTCAGCAGCAGGATGTGATGTCATCATGCTCTCCATCAGCAGGATGTGATGTCATCATGCTCTCCATCAGCAGGATGTGATGTCATCACGCTCTCCATCAGCAGGATGTGATGTCATCACGCTCGCCATCAGCAGGATGTGATGTCATCACGCTCGCCATCAGCAGGATGTGATGTCATCACGCTCGCCATCAGCAGGATGTGATGTCATCACGCTCTCCATCGTTTCCATCGTTACTTGGACATGTTTTGCTCGCACGGTTACATGTACTGAACACTGTTGTTGTGTTACCGCGGTGACATGCTACTGTGTTACCGCGGTGACGTGTTGCTGTGTTGCCGCGGTAATGTGTTGCTGTGTTACCGCGGTAACGTGTTGCTGTGTTACCACGGTGACGTGTTGCTGTGTTGCCGCGGTAATGTGTTGCTGTGTTACCGCGGTAACGTGTTGCTGTGTTACTGTGGTGACGTGTTGCTGTGTTACCGCGGTAACGTGTTGCTGTGTTACCGCGGTAATGTGTTGCTGTGTTACCGTGGTAACATGTTGCTGTGTTACAGCAGTAACGTGTTGCTGTGTTACCGCGGTGACGTGTTGCTGTGTTACCGCGGTAACGTGTTGCTGTGTTACCGTGGTAACGTGTTGCTGTGTTACAGCAGTAACGTGTTGCTGTGTTACCGCGGTGACGTGTTGCTGTGTTACCGCGGTAACGTGTTGCTGTGTTACCGTGGTAACGTGTTGCTGTGTTACCGTGTTGCCGTCTCCTGTTGTTCCATGTGGCTCGTGTGTGTTGTGTTTGTCTTCGTGGCGTCTCGTTGTCTTCCGTCTGTAATTGTTTTGGTTTTAGAACGTCTCAGTGAAGCTGCAGCTGTCTGACTGACACATTCATGTCTGTTGTCCTCATAAATAAACAGCTGAAATAAATCCTGTCTTTCAGGAAGAAGATTCATCCTGGTCACAGCATCTCCAGAACAGCTGGACCTGTTTTAGATGGTTGATGAAAGGCTTCTTCACACCTGCGTCCAGGTGCGTAAACATACAGACAGTATATATATAACGGTCAGATGTATAAAGCCGTGTGAACACGTGGTTCTGTTTTATAAATCTCAGTCATTGTGGAACTGGGCGCATGTGCTCGCGCCTCATTTCTCCTCCTGCAGTTATCCATAAACGGATGAAGACGCCCTTAATCAGCTGTTTTCATACCAGTAAGCTGGCTGCTCCACCAGTCATTACACTGTAATGGTGCAGCCATTAAACACGGTGAGGCTCTTTATAGCGTCCGTACCATTAATTCATCACATGGACTGTAAACCACCATCAGCTGATGTCTCAGAAATCCAAACAATTAGTTTAATCAGTGACTTTATAACATGTCACAACTGAGGATAAAACAACAAGAACATTAACAGCAGAATAAATGATGTAAATTAGACGAAAGATTAAACGAATCACACAGAAATGATTAATAGATGTTACGTTTATGGATTTGCCTTCGATGGTCATTTTACCTCATAAAATCACTGCAGCAGCTTATTCATTTAAACAAACTGTTTTACTAAAAGATTCTGTCAGTTTATACTTCATGTCCACATCACATCAGAGGAACGTGTGCTGGTCTGAAGTCAGTCATCTGGCCCCTGGAGTCATGTGACCTCGATGACCCTGAAGGAGTAAACGACCCAGCGGAGGTTTAATATCTGGGACTGAAGAAGCCTTTTTAGATGAGAAGCGAAACCTTTTCACAATTCAGGAAAGAAGTCGACGTTTAGCCGCTAAAGTCTAAAACACTGTTTTCATACAGAATCAACCTGCGTCCACATTAAAACGCCACAACGGGACATTCTCCTCCTACTGGGCATGTGCAGAGGACAGACACGCAAATCAGCCACAGAAAACCAGCGAAGAAGAAACGGTGTACTGTTTAATTTATTGCAGCAGATTCCAACAGTGTGAGCAGAGAAAGGTGGCGGATAACTACGATTAACTAAACAAGCTGTCAGCGAGGTTAGACCATCTGTGATGGACAGGAGTCCAAACACACGGAGGATCACAGCCTGCTGCGTATGAGGCTGCGTAGCCACAGATCAGTCAGAGTGTTGATGCCGACCACCGTCCACCGCTGAAAGCATGAAGCAACGGAAGAAGGTTCATGGCTACAGTCTTCCCTGACGGCAGCGGCCTCTTTCAGCAGGATAAAGCTCCCACACTGCAGAATACTTTCCCAGAATTCCCACAAATCTGATCCATGAAGGCTCCACGTCCACCCACCACCCACTTACTGAAAGGATCTGGTC
>NC_058110.1:36518752-36521252 GCF_914725855.1 Thunnus albacares | reverse complement strand
GCTTTCCTCTGCTTCCTCTCAGTGTAACTCAGGTTCAGACGGTGACACATTAAAGGGAACGCTGGTCCAAACCATCATCATCATCCAGACCACTCCCATCAGGATAAAGCTGATCACTCACAACTACTTTGTATTGATTAGCAGTGACCCTTCCCTCTAAGGGGACAAGTGGACCCAAACCATGCCAGCATAACAGAGCCCCCAGACCTCCTCACTGTAGGGGTCCAGCATTGAGACCTGGACCAGATCCCCTCACTGTAGGGGTCCAGCATTGAGACTTGGACCAGACCCCCTCACTGTAGGGGTCCAGCACTCAGACCTGGACCAGACCCCCTCACTGTAGGGGTCCAGCATTGAGACCTGGACCAGACCCCCTCACTGTAGGGGTCCAGAATTGAGATCTGGACCAGATCTCCTCACTGTAGGGGTCCAGCACTCAGACCTGGACCAGATCCCTCACTGTAGGGGTCCAGCATTGAGACCTGGACCAGATCCCCTCACTGTAGGGGTCCAGCATTGAGACCTGGACCAGATCCCCTCACTGTAGGGGTCCAGCATTGAGACCTGGACCAGATCCCCTCACTGTAGGGGTCCAGCACTCAGACCTGGACCAGATCCCCTCACTGTAGGGGTCCAGCATTGAGACCTGGACCAGATCCCCTCACTGTAGGGGTCCAGCATTGAGACCTGGACCAGATCCCCTCACTGTAGGGGTCCAGCATTGAGACCTGGACCAGATCCCCTCACTGTAGGGGTCCAGCACTCAGACCTGGACCAGACCCCCTCACTGTAGGGGTCCAGCACTCAGACCTGGACCAGACCCCCTCACTGTAGGGGTCCAGCATTGAGACCTGAACCAGATCACCTCACTGTAGGGGTCCAGCATTGAGACCTGGACCAGACCCCCTCACTGTAGGGGTCCAGCATTGAGACCTGGACCAGATCCCCTCACTGTAGGGGTCCAGCGTTGAGACCTGGACCAGATCCCCTCACTGTAGGGGTCCAGCATTGAGACCTGGACCAGATCCCCTCACTGTAGGGGTCCAGCACTCAGACCTGGACCAGACCCCCTCACTGTAGGGGTCCAGCATTGAGACCTGGACCAGATCCCCTCACTGTAGGGGTCCAGTACTCAGACCTGGACCAGACCCCCTCACTGTAGGGGTCCAGCATTGAGACCTGGACCAGACCCCCTCACTGTAGGGGTCCAGCATTGAGACCTGGACCAGATCCCCTCACTGTAGGGGTCCAGCATTGAGACCTGGACCAGATCCCCTCACTGTAGGGGTCCAGCATTGAGACCTGGACCAGATCCCCTCACTGTAGGGGTCCAGCACTCAGACCTGGACCAGATCCCCTCACTGTAGGGGTCCAGCATTGAGACCTGGACCAGATCCCCTCACTGTAGGGGTCCAGCATTGAGACCTGGACCAGATCCCCTCACTGTAGGGGTCCAGCACTCAGACCTGGACCAGACCCCCTCACTGTAGGGGTCCAGCATTGAGACCTGGACCAGACCCCCTCACTGTAGGGGTCCAGAATTGAGATCTGGACCAGATCTCCTCACTGTAGGGGTCCAGCACTCAGACCTGGACCAGATCCCTCACTGTAGGGGTCCAGCATTGAGACCTGGACCAGATCCCCTCACTGTAGGGGTCCAGCATTGAGACCTGGACCAGATCCCCTCACTGTAGGGGTCCAGCATTGAGACCTGGACCAGATCCCCTCACTGTAGGGGTCCAGCACTCAGACCTGGACCAGATCCCCTCACTGTAGGGGTCCAGCATTGAGACCTGGACCAGATCCCCTCACTGTAGGGGTCCAGCATTGAGACCTGGACCAGATCCCCTCACTGTAGGGGTCCAGCACTCAGACCTGGACCAGACCCCCTCACTGTAGGGGTCCAGCATTGAGACCTGGACCAGATCCCCTCACTGTAGGGGTCCAGTACTCAGACCTGGACCAGACCCCCTCACTGTAGGGGTCCAGCATTGAGACCTGGACCAGATCCCCTCACTGTAGGGGTCCAGTACTCAGACCTGGACCAGTTTTTCCTTTCATTTGTCTGTATGTCCTGTATGCTGAAGACCCTCCTTTGCTTGACACCCTGACTTCATCTTCTCTTGTGCCATATTTCCTTTATTATTATCATGTTTATTGTTTTCTTTTATTTTTATTTATTTACTTTTATATTTATCTATTTTAGTATTTTAAGCTTGTTTGGCAACTGTGTTGTTTTAAATGTGCTATACAAATTAATTTTGACTTGACTCGTATGTAAGTATTATTGGTGTCCCTATATCTGAAATGACTGCATATTTACTATGTGGTTCACTATATTTATCCTCTGAGTGTGTAAAATCATCCACTATATGAAGCCTTCAAAAACAACAAGTCTGTCCTCCAACAAAACAACACAACAGCTCATAATGTCATACAGTCAGTTTGAGTGACAGCTGCTGTCTAGTTGTCATGGTAACTGTGAGGTGGAGCAGTGCTG
>NC_058110.1:36506252-36508752 GCF_914725855.1 Thunnus albacares | reverse complement strand
GCTGGAACAACAGCAGCCTCCGCGGCAGCACAGCCAGCCAATAACCAGCAGCCGGCAATTAATTTTCCTCTCCGCGATGCCTTGTTCCTCCTCCTCCTCCTCCTCCTCCTCCTCCTCGGCTTCTCCCCTCCCCTCCTCCCTTCACTCTCTCTGTCTCTTTGCTCTTATTGTTCTTTACCTGTTCATTCATCTCTGTGACATTCGGATGCTTCACACACATGTAAACATGTTTTTGTGTCTCCTTCGCGGCTGGAAACACGTCCGGCAGACTCTTATCTGCAGCTGCAGATCGCAGCTGTCGGAGGAAAAAACCCCTCTCATCTTCAAAATGTCAACTTTAACCGCTTTGAGCGGCGCCGGTGTGTTTGAGTCTTTCTGGTTGGTTTCTTCCTGCAGAGGAAAGTGAGCAGCGAGTGTTTCATCATCAGAGTCCATAAACAGTATATACATGTTATATATACAGGTTGTGTTCAAACTGTTGCTGTTTCCTCACTTTACAGTCGCTGGTTTCTTTACTTTTAATATATTTTAGGTCTTTTTCCTTCCTGTGTGAGCAGCCAGACTGTTTCTTTCCATCAGGAGTCTTTTAAATAAAATGTGTTTAGTGTGAACAAACCCCAATAAAACCTCAGCCTCCAAATTCTGCTTTATTTCAACCCGACATATTTCCTATAAATGTAGCTCTATGGATGCTGCTAACTCTTTCACAGGAACTGAACACATTTACAATGAGGCGTTTGTGTTCATCAGATGAAGGTTAATAATATTTAAATAATATTTAGTCTCTAAACACCAGTCTGTCATTAATTAGGACGCAGGATCTATGAATGAAACGTGAACGTAGTTTCTGCTTCCTGCTGGTTTAATGAGCCGCATGATGTCTTGTATTTTAATCAGAGTGAAAGCAAAATTTAAACTAATAACAATCAGAATCACCTGTTACTGTAAAGCAGAATGTCAGCATTATAGCACGAAGCTAATCCATCAGGAAATCCATCAATCACTCCATCTTTACTTCCTGGTTGGAGGTTCATGAAGGTGAAAGCTTGAGACTTATTCATAGGAGAGATTGTCAGGATGAGTAGCAGGAATGGACGCAAATGCAGAGACCGGCATGCAGAGGGCAGACGAAAACCTTCTTTAATCTTGTGGTGGTCGGGAAAGAACAAGACAAGACAGAACAAATGATCCAACAAAGACTGAACAAAAAAACAGGACTTAAATAGTAACTGAACTAACAAGAAGATGAGGTGCAGGTGGGGAGATGAGTGGAGAACTCAGGAGAAGGGATGAACAGACGGAGCCAATTGGCTGAGGAAACACTGGGAGCAGGGCTGATGAGGGAGCCAAGAAGGTCATGCTCAGGAAGGTGGCCAGGGTGTGGAAAACCAGGACGGTGGCGCACAGGCAAGCGGCCAGGACACTCGGAACCAGGGAGGTGGCACTCAGGTGGGCAGCCTGGGGGTCAGACAGAGGCAGAGCACAAGAGTTCAGGTTCAGATGAATGGCCCAGGGCCAAGATGAGCCTCAGGAATGGGGGACTGGCACAGCTCAGGAACAAGAGATTGCTACAGTGGCCCAGCAGGAACAGAGCATTGCTGTGGCGGCCCAGCAGGAACAGAGCATTGCTGCGGCGGCCCAGCAGGAACAGAGCATTGCTGTGGCGGCCCAGCAGGAACAGAGGATTGCTGTGGCGGCCCAGCAGGAACAGAGGATTGCTGTGGCGGCCCAGCAGGAACAGAGCATTGCTGTGGCGGCCCAGCAGGAACAGAGGATTGCTGTGACGGCCCAGCAGGAACAGAGCATTGCTGCAGCGGCCCAGCAGGAACAGAGCATTGCTCTGGCGGCCCAGCAGGAACAGAGGATTGCTGTGGCGGCCCAGCAGGAACAGAGGATTGCTGCGGCGGCCCAGCAGGAACAGAGGATTGCTGTGACGGCCCAGCAGGAACAGAGCATTGCTGCAGCGGCCCAGCAGGAACAGAGCATTGCTCTGGCGGCCCAGCAGGAACAGAGGATTGCTGTGGCGGCCCAGCAGGAACAGAGGATTGCTGTGGCGGCCCAGGAGGAACAGAGCATTGCTGTGGCGGCCCAGCAGGAATGGGAAGTTGCTGCATGCCAGCAGGAACAAGGAGTTGCTGCACGCCAGCAGGACCAGCATTTTGCTTGGGCTGGTGCAGGAGCTGAGAGCTGGGATCCAGGGACACTCAGAACAGAGTGGGCTCATCAGGAGGCGGGCCTTAAAGAGACAGGAGCTAAAACGGCCTGTTTCAGTCAGAGGCTGAACTGAGGGGCTGCATAAAGGACCAGTAGAAGATAAATAAGATATTCCAGTAGAGCCCCAGAATATAAATATAGAGCCGGAAATATGCAGAATATGTGTCCTTTAAATTCTAAGATTGATCTTCACAGTGAAATGATTCTGATTTTGATCCAGAATTTTGCTGTAATAAATTATATTCTTCATTTCCTCTGCTGGTCCTCACTTCATCTCTCTGTAACT
>NC_058110.1:36461252-36498752 GCF_914725855.1 Thunnus albacares | reverse complement strand
GTTCACACACACATTCACCCGTTCACACACACATTCACCTGTTCACACACACATTCACCTGTTCACACACACATTCACCCACACATTCACCCGTTCACCCACACATTCAGCCGTTCACACACACATTCACCCGTTCACACACACATTCATACACTGATGGCAGGCTGCCATACAAGGTGCAACCTGCTCATCAGAAGGATAATTTAGGGTTCAGTATCTCGTCCAAAGATCCGTCTACATGCGGACTGGAGGATCCGGGAATCGAACCATCGACCCGCTCTGCCTCCTGAGCCACAGCCCATAAATGTGCTCAGACATAACTGATGTAACTGAGCAATCAGCTGACTCACGTTGTATTTACAGGCTGTTTAAAGTTGTTTATATTTGCACACTAGTGTGTTGCAGGTCCTGAACTGTGCAGGAACTCGTCTCAGGTCTTCATGTCTCCACAAAAGCTTCTCTCAGCAGTTTCTCTCTGCTGGAGGGTTTGAACAGTTTTACTGCCACCTTGTGTCTGAAAGTAGCGATTGCATCGGTCATACTTAAAGGACTATACCACTGCTTTTTGTATGTTTTAGGTTCATCTACAAACCTTGCTTGCTTCACCTGACCAGAAACCTTCTTCCACAGCAGAACCATGTTTTAGATGAGACGTTTCTGACCTGTGGGGTCAAGATGATTAACAAGACCGGAACCCCCTAAGAACATTGTCTATTCACTGAAAAGACACAAGGTGTCTGACTGTGATTTCAGTGTCAGTTTGTGGGCTAATGTGCATTAAATGTAGTTGTTTTAGCAAATACAAAAAAAGCTAAAGGAGCATCAATCTGTAAGATGCTCCGGGAGAATCGACATACTTAATAATTAACATAACTCATACTATCTCAATAAGAATAAATTTAAATTTGGCAATTTCAACCCTGCTGAGGAGAACTGGACCTGCATTTAAAAAGACAAAGCTGATCACACCAAATATTGATTTCATTCAGGTTTCTTCAGTTTCTTTACAACTGTTAACTGATCAATAAAAACTCTTTGTAACGTTCTCTTGAAACACTTTTACTGCCTAAAACTTTTGTACAGAACTGTACATGTGAACACTCAGTTTCCAGTTTATTAAGGTTTCTGAATCTAATGCCGACAGTAGAAGTTCTTTACTGTTTTAGGTGTTTTTGACTTGATGAATGTGTTTCTTTTGAGCAACATGTTTAAGAAACTGAGGCTGAAGTCAAGTTGTTTCACAGAGTTCATCACATCTCAGTTTATGCTCTGTTCCTGCTGTGCAGACAGAACTGGGAGGAGATCCTTCATGTACTCTGCTCCAGTCCTTTATTTAACAATCATTATTTGTTTTTAGAATTGTTTCATTGTTGCCTGATTTTGATTTGAGACTTACCTGGTTAAATATAAATATATTATAAAAATCCTGCCTGCAGTAAGCTTAATGTTGAAACTGAGCATTATAACCGTTAATAATGAAGCTGAGATTTATTTTAAGGCTGTTGTATGAGCTCTGTGTACCTAATAAACTGACCTTGGCTTATTGTTTTATTACTGGATCGTTTTGTCTCTTCAGACTTCTGAAAATGATTCAAATAAACCAAACTGACTTTTATTTAACATGCAGTTTTATGTTTTCTCCACTAGAGAGCAGCACAGACAACAGAGCTGCTGCTTTATGAAGGAAAGCCCAAACATGAAGACAAACACTGATTGTAAAAATATTAAATGAAATGTTTATTATCCGCTGATGAGAAAGATGTTTTCAGACAGCTGAGGTGTGTTTGTGATATTTAGTTCATATTCAGTGTATTTACTGTAGGAGGTGTCAAGTCAATTTTATTTATAAAGCACCAAATCACAACAGACATTATATCAGGGCTCTTTCCACATAGAGCAGGTCTAGACTGAACTCTTTAATCTACAGAGACCCAACATTTACACATGAGCAGCAGCAGGAAAAACTCCCCTTTAACGGGAAGAAACCTCCAGCAGAACCCGACTCTAGGTGGCGCTATCTGCCTCGACCGAGAGAGAGAGAAAGAAAAAGGGGGGAGAGACACAGAGAAGCATAACAACAACAACAACAACAACAACAACAACAACAACAACAATAATAATAATAGCAGCAGCAGCTGAAGGTTTCCTGTGAGATGAGAAAGCACAAAAAACTCCGGGGAAAAAGCAAAGTTAGTGACATGCATTGATGTTACATGAATACATACAGATGGAGAGGAGGAGGAGGAGAGAGGAGCTCAGTGCATCATGGGAAGTCCCCCAGCAGTCTAGGCCTATAGCAGCATAACTAAGGGCTGATCCAAGGCGAGCCTGGTCGGCCCTAACTATAAGCTTTATCAAAAAGGAAAGTTTGAAGCCTACTCTTAAACATAGAGAGGGTGTCTGCACCCCGGACTGAATCCGGTAGATGGTTCCATAGAAGAGGAGCCTGATAGCTGAAGGCTCTGCCTCCCATTCTACTTTTAAAGACTGTAGGAACCACCAGTAAGCTGCATACTGGGAGCTCAGTGTTCTAGTGGGATAATACGGTATTATGAGCTCTTCAAGATATGATGGTGTCTGACCATTAAGGGCTTTGTAAGTTAGGAGAAGGATTTTAAATTCTATTCTAGATTTTACAGGAAGCCAATGTAGTGAAGCTAAAATGGGAGAAATGTGGTCTCTTTTTCTAGTTTTAGTCAGAACACGTGCAGCTGCATTCTGGACCAGCTGGAGAGTCTTTAGAGACTTGTTAGAGCAGCCTGATAATAAGGAATTGCAATAATCCAGCCTAGAAGTAACAAATGTGTGGACTAGTTTTTTCTGCATCTTTTAGGGACAGGATGTGTCTGATTTTTGTGATATTACGTAAGTGAAAAAAGGCAGTCCTTGAGATTTGATTTATGTGGGAGTTAAAGGACATATCCTGATCAAAGATAACTCCCAGATTCCTTACGGTGGTGCTGGAGGCCAGGGTAATGCCATCCAGAGTAGCTTTATCATTAGATAATGTGTTTCTAAGGTGTTTAGGGCCAAACACAATAACTTCAGTTTTATCTGAGTTTAGTAGTAGAAAATTGCAGGTCATCCAGGTCTTTATGTCGTTAAGGCATGTTTGGAGTTTGTTTAACTGATTGGGTTCATCTGGCTTCATTGATAAATATAATTGGGTATCATCTGCGTAACAATGAAAATTTATGGAGTGTTTCCTAATAATATTACCTAAAGGAAGCATATATAAGGTGAATAGAATTGGTCCAAGTACAGAACCTTGTGGAACTCCGTGTCTAACTTTTGCCTTCACGGAGGATTCATCATTCACATGTACAAACTGAAATCGGTCTGATAAATAGGACTTAAACCAGCTTAATGCAGTTCCTTTAATGCCAATTAAATGTTCCAGTCTCTGCAAAAGGATTTGATGGTCAATTGTGTTGAATGCAGCACTAAGATCTAACAGGACAAGTATAGAGACAAATCCTTTGTCTGATGCAGTTAGGAGGTCATTAGTGACTTTCACCAGTGCTGTCTCTGTGCTATGATGCCTCTAAATCCTGACTGAAAATCCTCAAATAAACTATTGTTATGTAGAAAGTCACATAACTGATCAGAGACTGCTTTCTCAAGGATCTTAGAGAGAAATGGAAGGTTAGATATAGGTCTATAATTGGCTAAAACACCTGAATCAAGAGTAGGCTTCTTAAGAAGAGGTTTAATTACAGCTACTTTAAAGGACTGTGGTACATAGCCTGTTACTAAAGACAGATTGATCATATCTAGTAAAGAAGTGCTCACTAAGGGTAAGACTTCCTTAAGCAGCCTAGTTGGGATGGGATCTAAGAGACAGGTTGATGGTTTAGCTGAACAAATCATTGAAGTTAGTTCAGACAAGTCTACTGGAGAAAAACAGTCCAAATATATGTCAGGATTTACAGCTGTTTCTAAGGTTCCTGTGTTTGGGGATAGAACGGTGCCTGTTGAGGGCAGGAGGTGGTTAATTTTGTCTCTAATAGTTAGAATTTTATCATTAAAGAAGCTCATAAAGTCGTTACTACTGAGAGCTATAGGAATACATGGATCAGTAGAGTTATGACTCTTTGTCAGCCAAAGTGCTGAAAAGGAACCTAGGGCAGTTTTTATTCTCTTCTATTAATGCTGAGTAATAGGCGGCTCTGGCATCACAGAGGGCCTTCCTATATGTTTTAACACTATCTTGCCAGACTAAGCCAGATTCTTCTACTTTGGTGGAACGCCAAATCCTTTCCAATTTTCACGATGTTTGCTTTAATTTGCGGGTTTGGAAGTTAAACCATGGAGCTAACCTCTTATGTTTTATTATCTTCTTTTTTAAAGATGTGATGGAGTCGAGTGTTTTTCGTAATGAGCCTGCAGCTCTATCAACAAGATTATCAATATGGGAGGAACTAAAGTTAACATAAGAGTCCTCTGTAGTATTGAGACATGGCAGTGAATTCAATACTGATGGAACTGCTTCCTTCAAATTTAGCTACAGCACCATCAGATAGACATCTTTTATCTGCCCTAATGTCTAAGTTTGATAAGAACTCTGAGGATTCAGATGTAGTGTGTAGGAAGCAGAAGGAGGCAGATGATTGGCTGCTTCTAGCTCCCTCAACCAATCAGTAACTAATGAATGTTACTGAGGTTACTACCTGTAATGTAATTCTGAATTTGGAATCTCTTACACTACTTGTTACTGAAAATAGTGATCAGATTACTGAAACATATCACTAAGTAATCAGATCACTGTAACATGTCACTAATAATCAGATTACTGTAACATGTCACTAATAATCAGATTGCTGTAACATGTCACTAAGTAATCAGATTACTGTAACATGTCACTAATAATCAGATTACTGTAACATGTCACTAATAATCAGATTGCTGTAACATGTCACTAAGTAATCAGATTACTGTAATGTTACTAATAATCAGATTACTGTAACATGTCAATAATAATCAGATTACTGTAACAGGTCACTAAGTAATCAGATTACTGTAACATGTCACTAAGTAATCAGATTACTGTAACATGTTAAAGTAATCAGATCACTGTAACCTGTTACTAATAATCAGATTACCGTAACATATCACTAAGTAATCAGATTACTGTAACATGTCACTAAGTAATCAGATTACTGTACAATATCACTAAATAATCAGATTACTGTAACATGTTAAAGTAATCAGATCACTGTAACATGTCACTAATAATCAGATTACTGTAACATGTCACCAATAATTAGATTACTATAACATGTCGCTAAGTAATCAGATTACTGTAACATGTCGCTAAGTAATCAGATTACTGTAACATGTCACTAAATAATCAGATTACTGTAACATATCACTAAGTAATCAGATTACTGTAACATGTCACTAATAATCAGATCACTGTAACCTGTTACTAATAATCAGATTACTGTAACATGTCACTAAGTAATCAGATTACTGTAACATGTTAAAGTAATCAGATTACTGTAACATGTCACTAAATAATCAGATTACTGTAACATATCACTAAGTAATCAGATTACTGTAACGTCACTAATAATTAGATCACTGTAACCTGTTACTAATAATCAGATTACTGTAACATGTTAAAGTAATCAGATCACTGTAACCTGTTACTAATAATGAGATTACTGTAACATGTCACTAAGTAATCAGATTACTGTAACATATCACTAAGTAATCAGATTACTGCAACATGTTACTCAGTAATGTGTTCTTCCCTACACAGATCAGCAGCTTCAGTATGATCTTTATCCCTTCATTGCATCTGTTATATAAAACATAATACTGTGAAATACTGTAAATCTCCTGTAACCTATTTTATGTCTCTTGTATGTTCTGGTTTGGATGTAGAGTGTGATCATCACGCTCTGCTCTCCCACACAGCTCACAGCCCACACACTGATCAGAGGTCAGAGGTGAAGCTGCATTAGCAAACAGCACAGAAGTGACGGAGCAGCACACACACATAGTATGTCATCACTAAACTTCACTCTATATACACTTCATACTAATCTTCATGGTATTGTGTCTTTCAATTAGCATACAAGAAATCAACATACTACATTAGGATTGATTGTTTCCATTATTGATTAATCTGCAGATTATTTTCCTGATTCATCATTTTGTCTGTATAACGTCAGTAAATAGTAATAATTATAATTTCTTAATAAATAATCTTATGTATGACACAGAAAAGCTTCAAATCCAACATTCGAGAAGCTGCACTGGCTTTTTGCATCAAAAATGAGTAAAGTGATTATTAAATTATCAAAATAGTTGATTAATCTTCTGTTGATCGACTAATTGATTAATAGACTAATTGTTGGTTCTATACTAGCAGGAAACGATGCAACACGCTGCATCTCGTCTCCACACTAAGCAGGTAAAAGTGAAGTGATGTGGAAGTGCCTTAAACCTGCATTCTCCCTACCGGCCAGCAGGGGGCGACTCCACTGGCTGCATAAAGAAGTCTGATTGTATGGAAGTCTATGAGGAAATGACTCTACTGCTCACTGGATTTATTACCTCAGTAAACTGTTTCCTAATGCGTTTATGGTCTCAATCACTAGTTTCAAGTCTTCTTCAGTGCAGCATGATGTTCATTTAGTAAATTATGGTCCCATTTAATTTAAATTTGATGATAAATCAGTGTATGCTTTTAGGGCGGGGCTATGTTGTGATTGACAAGTTGCAACCATGGCGACAGCGTTGGTAATGTAACCATGGTGTAACCGCAGTACAGCTGTAGCCGTCATAATTTCAGTGTGTTTTCAGGTCATGAAAGTTAATTGTAACATTTTGGTCTTGTTCAGTGTTTGTTTGCACTCAAAGATCCTCCAAGGAGTCGATGTTCAGTACCGAGCTGTCCAAGATGGTGGACCCGCTCACACATGCACGACTCACATCGACCACTGACTCAGATCATGTAGTGAGTCCACAAACCAACAGGTGACGTCACGGTGGCTCCGTCCGTTATTTAATACAGTCTACAGTCACCAGTCACCAGCAGGTAAATCTGGTGGAGTTGTTCCATCCATCTGTGCATTGCATCATGGGAGAACAGTGTCCAACAGCTTTTTACTATGTGCACCGTATTTGGAGTTTAATTGAGTTTAATTAAAAGATCCTCTTCAGACATGTTTGAAGACATTAGATACTACTACTGAATAATAACTAGTGTCTGATATGTTTTAAATTACTCGGTTGTAAATCAAGATCCCGTCCCGTGTCCTCGAGCACAATTCTGTAATTCACAGGGCCCGTCTGCTCCACAACACGGTATGGACCAATCCACCGTGGTGCAAGCTTGGCTGTATAGTTTTTAGAAGCCTTGGACATGGGATGGGCTTTCATCCAGACCCTGTCTTTCTCTTGGTAGGTAACGTGTCATCGGTGTTTGTTGTAATTATGAGCCTGTTTTCTTTTTGCCCGTTCCAGGTTTGACTCAACAAGAGCTTGGACATTTTTCGGGGCACGGGGACCACCTGTGCAGAGGGCTCATGGGCTCTGACGAAAGGTCCTTTTAAAGACCCTCCAAGCAGCAGCTCAGCTGGGGAAGAGCCAGTAGCTTCATTGACTGCAGAGTTCAAGGCAAAACGCAGCTCTAGTACGAACCGGTCCCAACTCTTATGCTTCTCCTCAACATAAGAAGCTATCATGCTTTTCAGGGAGCGCTCCGACATGTTAGTTTGAAAACCTCAGAGGTGAACTGAGGTCCCCGGTCTGACAAAACATACTTTGGGACACCCCAACGTGTAAAGATGTCCTTCCGCAGACACTTGCTGATTATGGAAGCAGTAGCGTTCCGTAAAGGAAACAACTCAACCCACCGACTACAATAGTCTACCACAGCAAGTAACTGGAAGTTTGCCAACGAGGCAGAGGACCCATAACGTCCAAACCTAGCATTTCCATGGCTCCGTTACCTGGGTCTGTTGGAGCAAGCCAGCCGGCTCCCTCGACTCAGGTTTGTATTTCTGACACACAGTACAAGATTTTACATATTCTGCAACATCTGTCCATATTTTCGGCCAGTATGCAACCTCATGAATCCTCAAATCAAGTCACCAAAATGACCACTCAAAGTATTATTGTGGTACGCATGTAGGACAACTGAACGAACTGACTGTGGTACATACATCTGGTATACATCACCCCGGTCAGGATGTTTGGTTTTCCTGTAAACTTTATCCTTCAAGATGATGAAACCGGAGTCTACTTCACTGGCCGGTTTGTCATCCCGGAGCAGTGTCTGATATATCTTCTGGATCACTCAGCTGGTCTCTCCAGATATCTTCATCTGTCAGAGGAACAGGAGCAAACTTCTCATCACGTGTCAGGGGATGAGGGGTGTACAACACCAGGGAGGCCAGAACGGGGGCCCGTGACAAAGCACCCGGGGCATTATGTAATCTACCCCTTCGATACTCAATCATAAAAGAAAATTCCTGCAGACGCAGTGCCCAGTGTATAAGCCTGGAGCTGGATTTAGTGGTGTTGAAGACCCACAACAATGAAGAGTGGTCCGTGACAACCACGAAAGGTTTCCCTTCCAGATAGTGTCTCCACTTCTCCAGACTCCACACCACAGCCAGACACTCGCGCTCCATGGTGGAGTAGTGTTGCTCTGCCCCGGTCAGAGAGCGGCTGCCATAAGCGATGACCTCTCCTCTAGAGGAAGTGTTGGATCTCTGTGCCAAAACAGCCCCCAGACCAGTGGATCAGTGTAAACAACAAACATATTATACATATCCGGGTGACCAAGGACAGGAGGAGAAGTCAGATGGTCTTTAAGACACTGAAATGCCTTCTGACATTCCTCTGACCACTAGAACTTGGCTCCTTTCCTTTTTAGTGCATTCAGAGGTCCGCGATCATTGAAAAGTTAGGGAAGTAAGGATGGTACCATCCAGCAAGACCCAGAAACCTTTGGACTTCCTTAAGGTTTCTTGGCACAGGGTAGTCACAAAGTGCTTCTGTCATTGCTGGATCCGCTTGCCGTCCCTCCTTGCTCACTACATGACCCAGGAACTTCAGCACAGGGCGACAGAAGTGGCGTTTCTTCAGCTTGAGTGTAAGGCCGGCCTGTTAGAGACATTCAAACACCAACTGGATGTCATAAAGGTGAGTCTGGACATCTCTGGAATAGATTATAATGTCATCCAAGTACACCATACAGCAGAGCACCTGAGTTATGAGCCTTTGGAAGGAAGCTGGAGCTCCCTTCAAGCCGAAAGGCATAACCCGAAAATGGAACAACCCAAAACATGTGACGAAAGCAGTGAGAGGCTGGCTTTCTGGGTCCATTTCCACTTGCCAATAACCGCTGTTGTGATCTAAGGTGGTGAACACGGAGGAACCTGCCAGAGATTCAAGTATCTCAGAAATGGTCAGTGATGGAAAGGCATCAGGTGTTCATGTTTGCTTTGGTTTGAAGTCTGATATATCAAAACTTTTCCAGCCGTAGTTACAACCTGCATGTCGACGTGAACTCCGAACTCTGATGTAATGTGTGTAGTTGTGTTCATCAGTGCAGGACGGTGATTGAAGGGATCATTTTAACATTTTGGGAAATACACTGACTTGCTTTTTTTTGCTGGGACTAAAATGAAAAGATTATCAGCTGGTTGCCAGGCAACCTAAAACCACGACACGTAATTTTTTTCATTTTGGTTTCTGTGCAGATTAAACAGACGTGATGCAGCGTGTTAATGATCATTATTTGAATTTGCATTTGTAACGTTGCAGTGAGCCTTTCTGCCTCCAGTCTCGATGCTAAACTGCCAGCTGTATGTCAGTTTACATATAAAATACCGATGAAACGTTGAATGCTAGCATGCTAACTTTAGCTCTTCCTGCCGGCTGTAGCACGGCTCCACCTGACCTGATTTAGTTTGTACTCAGTGGAGGCGTGACGTGATAGCAGGTGTCAGCTGACCCAGCTGTTAGGGAAAGCTGCAGATCTGAAACTTCTGACTGTCAGGGTGGAAACATTTCAACATGAGTAAAACTGCATCTGGGTGTACTGTCTGTGGGTTAGGTTTTATTGATTTGTGTGGAGAAATATTCTGTCTCTAATCAGGTTGTGCAGCGAGAGTGGGAGGGAGTCAGAGAACAGAACAGAGAGAGAGAGAGCGGAGGAGGAGGAGGGTTATGAAAAGAAACAATCCAAAGATAGAAGTTAGAAAAGCTAAATTACAGTGAATATAACATTACAGAGGTGAATTCACAACACTCCCTCCAGAGATCACTAAAATTATTATTCATTTATAATTGCATCAAATTCTGATCGATTAATGGACTCTATAATAAAAGTATCCCATCATATTCCATGCATGCTCAGATCTCACCTCCCTGTTTGATATTCATGAAATTCTTCAAACATACAACGTCTCTGACATGGACATTTACATTTCTGTTTGCTGGGGGAGATCATGTGATACAATCAAAAGCTCCAGATCAGCCACTAAATGGACCTTGTAGTGAGATCATTCTGTTCACTTTTAAACTCAAGACTCTTCACATGTAACAGACAGTTTGTTGAAGATGTAACTGTATCCAACTGTAGACATTTTTCACAGCAGATATTCTGATTTGTCATAATATTAAATCATCTATAATCAATATTTCTTACAATAATATCACTGAGCTGTTGGTCGTGGCTCGTAGTGGTGAACCTACAGAGACTCTGCAGCTCCTCTCGGCTTTACGGAGCTTTATAGTGAGTTTCAGCTCGTTGTTTATCTGTCCGGCTGCAACTTTTACTGTTCTGGTTCACTCTCAGCGTCTCATAGCGTCGTTTTCAGAGTAGAAGCTGTTAAAAAGCCGCTGAACACTACCTGCTCACAGTTAGCTGTAGACTAGCTGCTCACAGTTAGCTGTAGACTACCTGCTCACAGTTAGCTGTAGACTAGCTGCTCACAGTTAGCTGTACACTACCTGCTCACAGTTAGCTGTAGACTAGCTGCTCACAGTTAGCTGTAGACTACCTGCTCACAGTTAGCTGTAGACTAGCTGCTCACAGTTAGCTGTAGACTAGCTGCTCACAGTTAGCTGTACACTACCTGCTCACAGTTAGCTGAACACTACCTGCTCACAGTTAGCTGAACACTACCTGCTCACAGTTAGCTGTAGACTACCTGCTCACAGTTAGCTGTAGACTACCTGCTCACAGTTAGCTGTAGACTAGCTGCTCACAGTTAGCTGTACACTACCTGCTCACAGTTAGCTGTAGACTACCTGCTCACAGTTAGCTGTAGACTAGCTGCTCACAGTTAGCTGTACACTACCTGCTCACAGTTAGCTGAACACTACCTGCTCACAGTTAGCTGAACACTACCTGCTCACAGTTAGCTGTAGACTACCTGCTCACAGTTAGCTGTAGACTACCTGCTCACAGTTAGCTGTAGACTAGCTGCTCACAGTTAGCTGTACACTACCTGCTCACAGTTAGCTGTAGACTACCTGCTCACAGTTAGCTGTAGACTAGCTGCTCACAGTTAGCTGTAGACTAGCTGCTCACAGTTAGCTGTAGACTACCTGCTCACAGTTAGCTGTAGACTAGCTGCTCACAGTTAGCTGTAGACTACCTGCTCACAGTTAGCTGTAGACTAGCTGCTCACAGTTAGCTGTACACTACCTGCTCACAGTTAGCTGTAGACTACCTGCTCACAGTTAGCTGTAGACTACCTGCTCACAGTTAGCTGTAGACTACCTGCTCACAGTTAGCTGTAGACTAGCTGCTCACAGTTAGCTGTACACTACCTGCTCACAGTTAGCTGTAGACTAGCTGCTCACAGTTAGCTGTAGACTACCTGCTCACAGTTAGCTGTAGACTAGCTGCTCACAGTTAGCTGTAGACTACCTGCTCACAGTTAGCTGTAGACTACCTGCTCACAGTTAGCTGTAGACTAGCTGCTCACAGTTAGCTGTAGACTAGCTGCTCACAGTTAGCTGTAGACTAGCTGCTCACAGTTAGCTGTAGACTACCTGCTCACAGTTAGCTGTAGACTAGCTGCTCACAGTTAGCTGTACACTACCTGCTCACAGTTAGCTGTAGACTAGCTGCTCACAGTTAGCTGTAGACTACCTGCTCACAGTTAGCTGTAGACTAGCTGCTCACAGTTAGCTGTAGACTACCTGCTCACAGTTAGCTGTAGACTACCTGCTCACAGTTAGCTGTAGACTAGCTGCTCACAGTTAGCTGTACACTACCTGCTCACAGTTAGCTGTAGACTAGCTGGTGAACATAGTGGAGCATTTAGCAGCTAAAGAGCCAGATATTTCCCTCAGGAGTTGGTAGAGAGCAGAAACAGCTAAAAGAGAGAGAATATTGGACAGAAACACGACTCCACATGAATGTTGCTCCGTAAATAATCAGCTGTTTGCTGACAAGTTCAACATGTCACCTTAAAGCTGATGATGAATCAGAGTTGTTGCGGTAATGCTTTAAAATGATGTTGAAGTGTCCCAGTAAACAGTGTGACAGTGAGGCTGCAGGTACGATGTGACGACCCTGAAACTGAAACAGCTAAATGGAACTCAGCCATCGTTCAGTTTATTTTTTAATCTTGTGCTTCTTACTGTGTGAAAATGGCCGATACTCTGTTTAGGAAGATGATGTCATCAAACCTAATGTCACTCTTGAGCATCTGTTTTGCACTTATTTATTACTTTTCTCTATATTGCACTTTGTCTTCATTATTTGTCCCAGCTACTGCTCTGCAGGAAGTTTTTGTTTTTATTACGCTTTTAATTTTAACTCATCACAGCGTGTGATATGTAGAAGAACTTCAAAGGTGATCCTTGCTTTGCACTTTTAATTTATTGCATTTTTTTTTTTTACAATTTTTACTTTGTGGAAAGAAGAACAACAGGTTATGGGAGCACTTTGCTTGTATCAGTAGTTCAGTTTTATCTCTGGGGAACACCCCCAACTCCAGGACTGATGTCCAAATAAGGAAATGTGTGTCATGTAGCAGGTGGATGTGACTCCCCTCACTGAGACCTGCTGATAGACGTCACAGCGGAGCAGAGGAGAGACACTGAGATAGTGATGTAACCGACCTGCACGCTGGTATTAGACACGGTTTTTTCTTCCCGAAAACAAATTATTTTTAAAATATTTGTACAAAATAAATGTTCATAAAAAACCTTCTATTTGTGCTTTCCCAAATAACATATTCAGATAATAATAATAATAATAATAATAATAATAATAATAATAATAATAATAATAATAATAATAATTATTATTATATGTAGAACTAGCAGAACTTTTCAGGTACTGTCACGTTTTCCTATATACATGCAATACAGTAAACAAAAACAACATCCTGTTGTTAAAATAATAAAGGTTCAGCAGAATATTTGACTCAAAAGCTTCTAGTATCTGTTACTGCACTTCACCAAGGAAATTCAAATGTTGTGTTTTTAGATTCTATTTTAATATGTTTCTGATTCTTTCATTGATCTGTTTGAGTGTTTGTGTTATTTTACATGAAGGCGTGTTGGTCTAAATCAATAATAACAACATATGTTATACATGTGGTCCAGCAGGCGAACAAACAGGCCTCTAGTTACCATGAAGGGCAAAGAGTTCACGTCCTCGGTCCTCCGAGACTTGAAGTGCAGTTTGCATTTTATAATTGAATGTTACATATATTCTGTTGCTAGGAGGTTGTTACCATGTTACAATGTTCAGACTAGAAAAGTGATGAAGTGCAAAAATTGGAAAACTGTTCCCATAATAATTTGTGAAGCACTTTAATCATCGTGTGTAGAGAAACTCTGGATCAAATGTTCTGAAATATATTAAAGAAATACAAAAATATAAAACAGCTGAATGAATAAAATAAAGGTTGGTTGTGTGTGCAGACTGCTGAGATGTTGTAGTTACATTACTGAAGCTTTTACACATAAACACTGATGTTGTTTCATTCAGTCAGATGATAAATGTGTTTCAGACGTCGCTCTGACTGTTAACATCAGTCCAGCTGCTGCTTCTCTAAAATCACACGCTGTTTAAATCCAATCAGCTCCAAGATGGCGGTCAGTGAGGATCCGGTTTCCTGGCGTGATGTCATCTCTATGCGTCGAGTCTCCGTCTGACATCAGAGACGAAGTAGAGCAGCGAGTCTCCTCCTGACACTCTTCGCCTCCTTTTCTCCTTCCATCCCTCCTTCTTCTTATCCTCCACGTCTGTCCTTCATCCTCATCTTCCTCTCTTTATGTCCTCATATGCTTGCAGCAGCTGGAAGTAACCTGAATTCTTAAAGAAGGGAGGATGCAGAAACTAAAAAAGAGGAGGAGAGGAGATGAAGAAGGGAAGAGAGAGGAGTAACATCAGATAGAAGAGAGAGGAGGAAGAGCAGCAGCAGGTAGAGGAAGATGAGGAGAGGAAGAAAGTGGAGGATGAGGAGCTAAAGGGCCAGAGGGAGGAGAGGATGGAGGAAAAGCATTAACAGAGGGAGGAGGAGGAGGAGGAGAAAGAAAAGATGAAGAAGGGAGAGGAAGACTAGGAGGTGTGGGAGGGGGGAGTTGAGGAGGAGGAGGAGGAGGAGGAGGAGGCATGCTGCAGGTGCAGCAACAGAAGTGCATGCAGGATGCTGATGAACAGAGACTGCAGAGAGGAAGAAAAGCAGCGAGCTCTCACTCTGACACCAGTTTCAGGATCCTCGCTGTGCTCTTAAAGGGAAACACCTGATTCTTCATGTAAAAAGTATGAAAGGAAGGATGTGTGATGATATCGTTCAAAGGAAGAGCTGACGAAGTTCTTATTTTGTAGACGTTTATTAGACGATGGACATTGGGTCCGTTCCATGTATAAAGATGGTCTGGGCACCGTACCCCTGTCGGTGCATAGCTTATATAGGGTTACACATCTGTATCTTATCACATGAATAACATAGGTTTTCCATGAGCCATCCAATCAAGTGGTTGACAGCTACCTCACCACATATTATGTGTCACAACATACCACATCTGGAACAGCTCCAAACTTGACCATAAACCCATTATTTGTATTTAAAGGTCCCCCCAAGAAGGGCTCTATCATATTACCTAAAATGACATGCAAATTATGGGATATTTAGGTCACATGTCCAACATCCAAAATCAGTGAAATACATGGGGTCAGATAAAAGTCATACTAACAAAGTAGTTTGAAGCCTTTTGTGTCATCCGGAGGCGGCTGATGATGTCACTGATGATGTCACTGATGATGTGATTTACAAATAAAGTCTGATTGACTGATTGATACTGAACAAGTATCGTGTTTGTATCAAAGAAACAGCTGCAAAGACTAATAACAGCATCATGTTTTCAGTCTCCAGAGAGCAGTTCTGTGTACGGCAGACGCTACTGAGCATGTGCAGCTTGTTTGCAAGAGGTTAAACAGGTTTAATCTGACAGCAGGACTGTTTGTCTCACATTACACTAAATCACTCTGCAAACACACATGTAAACTGATATTAATCTTCTCACGTGACTCCAGGTCAGACAGACAGTAAGAAGATTCTCCTCGATGTAAACGAGCCTACAGAGTTTCCTGCAGAGTGATGCGTCTTCTTGCGCGGAGAGGATCTTTGCAGCCGTCTGCAGCCTCAGCTCCCAGCAGCGGATCCTGGTGACAGAGACTCTGTATGTGTGTATGTGTGTGTGTGTGTATGTGTGTGTGTGTGTGATGGGATTATTGTTATTGTACAGCAGGACAAACGGAGAGGACACCCAGAGGACAGAGGACAGCATCCATCCCGCCGCCTTCTGCTCCCGCATCACGGTGCGTTTAACGGCCGTGTGTGTGTGTGTGTGTGTGTGCGTGTGTGCGTGTGTGTGTGCGTGTGTTTTCCTGCTCGGGATGAATGTCCGCCGACAGAAAAAGATGATGAATTTTTAATTTTCAGGTTTTATTGAAACCGTTTCTCATGTTTCAGTCCTCGTGCTCGCGTCGTTAATTAGTGAGATTATTCATTAGGTTTCCTGTCACATAACGCGGACTAGATGAGCCCAAAAACCTCAAATACTCCTCTCATATTCCTTCAGACGTTTATTGGAAGCAATGACGTGACTCTATGATAGTCAGCAGCGGGATTAGTGATCAATGATGGTATTGATCTCGTGTATGTTGCTGCTGTATAGTTTGATATCTGTGAAACATCCTCACAGTAACATCATGGATTTAAATGATTAAATAATCTCTTTATGGAAGCACTGTGACGTTATGAGTCATTTAATTAAAAGGCCTTTATTCAGCCTGTTGTAATAAATATGATTTTATATTTTATAAACTGTAACGTCAGTTAATTACTGTTTATAAACCAGAGCTGGAGAGTAACTAAGTACATTTACTCAAGTACTGCACTTTGTTAACAGCTGCACCAAATACCAATAAATGTTCAAATGATCCAATATTTCAGCAAAAATCAAAGATTAGAGAAAAAGTCCAAAAACTGAAAACAGATTTGTGTATCAGAACTTTGTTTTTTCTTCTTTCCTCTCCCATTAATCATCTCACCACCCCTCAGATTTATCTGCTGACCCTTTGGAGGGGCCCGACCCCTAGGTTGGGAACCACTGGACTAAACTAGCTAACTGTATATAAAGTAGTGTAAACTAGCTCCACCTCCAGCAGCTACAACAGTAACATGCTGCTCTAACACTGATGCTTCACTATTAATAATCTAATGATGTCATATATAATAATATATCAGTCAGAGGGACCAAACCACTACTTTTACTGCAATACTTTAACTACATCAAGCTCATAATACTTATGTACTTTTACTGCAATACTTTAACTACATCAAGCTCATAATACTTATGTACTTTTACTGCAATACTTTAACTACATCAAGCTCATAATACTTATGTACTTTTACTGCAATACTTTAACTACATCAAGCTCATAATACTTATGTACTTTTACTGCAATACTTTAACTACATCAAGCTCATAATACTTATGTACTTTTACTGCAATACTTTAACTACATCAAGCTCATAATACTTATGTACTTTTACTGCAATACTTTAACTACATCAAGCTCATAATACTTATGTACTTTTACTGCAATACTTTAACTACATCAAGCTCATAATACTTATGTACTTTTACTGCAATACTTTAACTACATCAAGCTCATAATACTTATGTACTTTTACTGCAATACTTTAACTACATCAAGCTCATAATACTTATGTACTTTTACTGCAGTAGATGATGTTCTAATAATCCATAATATAATGTAATAACTGTTAAAAGCTGTGTGTCCTCCTGTATTATTAAACCATATAAAATAATATTTCAGTAATATTTAGTTACTGCTGTAAGTTTGGTGTTTTAAGTCCTGTTTACTTTATAATATCCTTCAGTAATATTTTAAATCTGCAGCAATTAGTCGAAAATTAATCACAACTACTTTCATTCTTGATTAATAGTTTTAGTCAAAAGACAAATATTTTCTATTTTCAGCTTTGTTGATGCTTTTCTTCACTGAGTGTTTTTATTGGTTTTGACTTTTGGTTGAATAAAACAATCTGAATCATCTCGTCAGGCTTTATTGTTATTTATTAAGAAAATAATCATCTGATTATTAACTAGTTTAAAGTTTAATAACTACACAATCTCTGCATGAGTTTGGTGTTATCGCTCTAATATATGATATATATATATCATATATATATAATGACAACAATCAGCACATACAGCGCTAAAAACAAAACAAAATAAATGACGTTAATGGCACAACATTAGTCAATTATAATGTGCATAAAATTACAGGTACAACATTTAGTGTAACATGTTTAATGACTGTACAGCTCCATATGGACACATATTTACAGCTCCACTATGATGCAATAACATCTGATAGCATGTAATCACTGTAAATCTGTTAGCCATTGATAATATGCTGACGATTACTGATTCTATGTTAAAGCAGACGAGGACATGTTCACTCGGTTACAGACTCTTTAAATGGAAGAAAACAGTGTTGTGAGTTGGTTTATAATATGAAACAGGATCATGACATTCAGCCTGCTGGAGTTTAGCCAGTTAGTCGGATTTCCATCAGAGTGATATATCACTTGGCTTTATAGAAGGTTTATAGAGCTGCACACAACCAGAGCATGATGCTGTAAATCTCCCGTAGTAAATTAAGTCTGACGTTGTGCTGCAGGTGCACGGTGTCTCTATCAGGCTGTCAACAAATTAACAGATTATTTTTTATTATCGATTAATCTGCTGATTATTTTCCCAATTAATCGTAATAAAAACACCAGAAAGCAACTGAACTGCAAGCCGGCGGCGACGTCTTCAGATCCTCACATTTCAGAGGCTGAAATCAGAGAATTTATGGCATCATTGACACATTCAGTCTGTCAATCATTTCAATTCTAGTCTCTATAATATTCCTCCACAGACCTGGACACAGTCTGTACATAAACTCTGCTGTTTCTGTGTTATACACCGTATATCTTTGTACTGTCCCTTTATAGCATCATAGACTTTCCTAATAATAATAATCGAGGCTGGACGGGACGACCAACGGTTCTAGACGTCTGTTTCCTGTCGTCTTTATGCTGTCAGCAGAAGATTTCCAAAAACTACTGGAAAATTCGATTACTATCAAGGTGAAGGAGACATCCAGACCCCCCAATAGCCTGAAAAGCCCCAGCTAGTCTACAGCTAACTGTGAGCAGGTAGTCTACAGCTAACTGTGAGCAGGTAGTCTACAGCTAACTGTGAGCAGCTAGTCTACAGCTAACTGTGAGCAGGTAGTGTACAGCTAACTGTGAGCAGGTAGTCTACAGCTAACTGTGAGCAGCTAGTCTACAGCTAACTGTGAGCAGCTAGTCTACAGCTAACTGTGAGCAGGTAGTGTACAGCTAACTGTGAGCAGGTAGTCTACAGCTAACTGTGAGCAGCTAGTCTACAGCTAACTGTGAGCAGCTAGTCTACAGCTAACTGTGAGCAGGTAGTCTACAGCTAACTGTGAGCAGCTAGCCTACAGCTAACTGTGAGCAGGTAGTCTACAGCTAACTGTGAGCAGCTAGCCTACAGCTAACTGTGAGCAGGTAGTCTACAGCTAACTGTGAGCAGGTAGTCTACAGCTAACTGTGAGCAGCTAGTCTACAGCTAACTGTGAGCAGGTAGTCTACAGCTAACTGTGAGCAGCTAGCCTACAGCTAACTGTGAGCAGGTAGTCTACAGCTAACTGTGAGCAGGTAGTCTACAGCTAACTGTGAGCAGGTAGTCTACAGCTAACTGTGAGCAGCTAGTCTACAGCTAACTGTGAGCAGCTAGTCTACAGCTAACTGTGAGCAGGTAGTCTACAGCTAACTGTGAGCAGCTAGTCTACAGCTAACTGTGAGCAGCTAGCCTACAGCTAACTGTGAGCAGGTAGCCTACAGCTAACTGTGAGCAGGTAGTCTACAGCTAACTGTGAGCAGGTAGTCTACAGCTAACTGTGAGCAGGTAGTCTACAGCTAACTGTGAGCAGGTAGTGAACAGCTAACTGTGAGCAGGTAGTCTACAGCTAACTGTGAGCAGCTAGTCTACAGCTAACTGTGAGCAGGTAGTCTACAGCTAACTGTGAGCAGGTAGTGAACAGTGGCGACGCTATGAGACGCTGAGAGTGAACCAGAACAGTGAAGTTGCAGCCAGACAGATAAACAACGAGCTGAAACTCACTATAAAGCTCTGTAAAGCCGAGAGGACACACTACTACTACTACATTACACACTGTATAGATCAGACATTATTATTAAAATATAGATTACAGCTGCTTTAAAGTTAAATCACTGCAATAGACCAGAGGCTCCTCACACATTAATACAGCGATGAGTGACAGGAAGTCATATTCTGACCATTAGAAGATCCCTTCATAATGACCTTACAATGGAAGTGATGGAGGACAAAATCCACAGTCTGAAGCTAATATGAAGCTTCAGCGTCCAAATGAGTCAAATCAAGTAGATATCTTTCAACGTTACAGTCTTTTTAGTACCAAAGTTCCTCTTTTTGTTATTATACTTCCACCTGCAGCTCAACAGGGAAACACTGTCCGAGGAAACACAAAGAGGGAATTTGATGCTGAAAAGACTGTAAATGTGTCAGATATCCACTTGATATGACTAACTCAGACTGATGAAGCTGAATAGAAGCTTCACACAGACTTTTAAATGACTGTGTGGACACATTGTGGATTTTATCCTCCATCACTTCCATTGAAAGCACATTTAAAGGATCTTTTAATATCCAGTATGAACAGGAGGAATGATTACAGACACCTGACTGCTGGTTTAACATTGTCTCCTAGTTGTTTATTGAGTGTCCTATAATGCTGCTGTCATATTTTTATCTACATCCTCTGGTCATGACTATAGTTCAGAGTATTTTCATAATCTTGTATTAAAGCCATCTGGATGCAGTTTATGAGTTTAGTGTTTTAAATCATTGAGTGTGAAGCGACTAAATAAGGTTTAATATTGCAGATATATGTAGAGATGATGGTGCTGCAGCTGCTGCTCTGTAGTACCGGGATGATGCTCCGGGTGGTTGTGCAGTAAACCGCCGCTGGTCGGTGATGTGATTTTTCTGCGTTCATCGCTGCGTGACGGTCCGCGACACACACACACACACACACACACACACACACACACACACACACACACACACACACACACACACACACTTTTCCTCCCTCCTTTATCCCTCTCTACTGTTTCCTCCTCCTCCATCCATCCATCCATCCATCCAGGCAGCCTGTCTGGACTCGACACCTCCTCCCTCCCTCCCTCCTCCCTCCTCCCTCCTCCTCCTCCTCTTCTTCTACGGCAGAACAGCGGAGGAGAAAAAAACTAATATTTTACCAGTGATATTAACCAAAGCACCATCCGTCCACACACACACACACACACACACACACACACACACACAGAGAGAGGAGGATCATCAGCGCTGCAGCAGCGGATCGCTCGGCTGTCAGACGCAGAGGAATGATAATTAGAAAGAGATTGACTCGGCAACAAGAAGAAAAAGAGGAAGAAGAAGGAGGAAGAAGAGGAGGAGAGGAGCCGGGCCTGCTGCAGCAGTGAGACGAGCAGAGGAATACATGAAGAAAGAGGAAGATGAGCTGAAGCCAGTCTGATCAACCGACACGGAGGAGAGTGTTTTTTCGGTGGAGATGATGATGGAGACGGCAGCAGCAG
Organism: Thunnus albacares; assembly: GCF_914725855.1. NCBI lineage: Eukaryota > Metazoa > Chordata > Actinopteri > Scombriformes > Scombridae > Thunnus > Thunnus albacares. The sequence goes on along the minus strand of NC_058110.1, from coordinate 36,477,504 downwards.
CAGCGGCAGCGGAGGAGGAGGAGAGAGAGAGATGAGCAGGGATCAATAATCCTCCCTCCTCCTCCTCCTCCTCCTCCTCCTCCTCCTCCACCTTCATCCCTCCATCACCTCTGCAGGAGCCGCTGAAACCTGTGAGACGCTGCTGCCTCGTTTTCATTTCTTTACGCTTTTTTTTTTTTTTCTGGATGCTGCATCGTGTCTGTGCGCGCGCTCATGTGCGTGCGTGTGCGCGCGTGTTGTTGTGTGCGTGTGTGTGTGTGTGTGTGTGTGTGTGTGTGTGTGCAGCCTGTGTTAACTATTTAGTGTGTGGTGCATGCATATGTTGATTTGACGTATTTCACGTGTGTGTGAGCGTGCATGTACGTGCTGTGCAAGTGGGCCATGTGAGCTACGTGTGTGTGTGTGTGTGTGTGTGTGTGCGCGCGCGCGCGCGTGTGGCAGATAACATGACTGTAATATTGGCCGATTAAAACTGTTCCTGTACTGTTAAATGAGACTGAAACATATGAAGGAGAATCAGGGAACAAACCAGTTTAAAGCTCCTACATACTGGTGGTGTTTACTGGTGGCTGTACTGGTCATACTGGTGCATCCTGAATTTAACATGTAACATGTCCAGCAGTAAACGGATCATTTATGTAAAGGTATTTTTTCACTAAAATGACCGAGACATTAGTTATGAACGATGAAGCGTCGTCCAGTCCTGCAGGTAGTTGTTTGCTGTGACTTCTGCAGCCTCCCAGTACTCCCAGTACAGAGTTACTACCATTTAATCTGCTCGGATCAACGTGCTGAACATTTTGACAAACACAGTTGGAAAAAGGTTGCGTTAACTCTGCACAGCGATTGATCTTCTTTCAGCCGCTTGTTTAGCTGTCCAGCTGCTACTTTACTGTTCCTGTTGATGAGACTGCATCCCTAAATATTAAATATCCTATTTATCAAAGAGTTTATTCTCCATTTGTAAAACATGTTATCAGACAGTAGTATGGTATGTACAGTAACTCTGGTTGCTGCGACTCCCAACAGATCACCTGAGCTCAATCGTGCCGCGGACAGTGTTTGTATTTGCATGAGTGACAGGAGGTCTAATTAATCAGTGTGTCCCAGTGAGCTCTGATAACCCTCCACACACTCAGAAATACATCACACACACAAAAAAAACTACCGGCAGATACTGCAGCGTTCTGGTTCACTCTCAGGGCTCTCACACTGTTGTTTTCAGAGATAAAGTCACTGTAGTGCACTACCTGCTCACACTCAGCTGGAGACTAGCTGGTGGAGCATTCAGCAGCAACACAACTTATGTACATTAGTTAACATTTTCTCATCATGTTGAGAGAAAATGTGATTCAGCAGCGTTACGTTTCAAACAAAACATATCTGCTGCGTCAGTTTAGTTGTATATGAAGATGATCTCTGGCTTGTTGTTGTGTTCTCAGCTTGTTTCTGCTGCCCCCAAGTGGACGGAAAATAAAATATTGCAGATTTAAGAAAAAACGCGCTTCGTGTGTGAAGATAAAGGAAAAAAAATGTATTTTTTGCTCACAAGAAATGTTTTAAAAAATGATCCTTTCTGCAGCAGACATGTTAACATGCTGAACATGTTGTCGGTCTCAGTCTGAGAAAATGATATCTGGTGTTACTGAACACTCAGAGTCTCTCTTTTCACAGACACACTGTCTGTTTCTGCCCGGCTTCATGTACAGTGTGTTTGGAAGAGACAACTCAGGCATGAAGCGACGATCTGCAGAGAGCTGCTCACGCTGGCAGAGAGCGATGGTGGTCAGTTACTGAGTCATGAATAATTAAATGTGCTTAATGGGAAGAGATATAAAAGCTAAAACTGTTTGGCCGTTTTGGAGACCAAAGGGGCCAACCATTTCCTATGTGTGTGTGTGTGTGTGTGTGTGTGTGTGTGTGTGTGTGTGTGTGTGTGTGTGTGTGTGTGTGTGTGATTTGCATCATCTACAGCTGAAACCTTTTAGAAAGCAGCAACTTCGGCACATTCGTTGCTGTAAGAGGCTGTAAGTGTAGTTTTCAACAGTGAGAAGGACTTCATTACCCAGAGATCCTGTTAGGTGATGTCATCCCCAGTGAGTCAGTAACTAAGTACATTTACTCAAGTACTGTACTGTAGTACAAGTTGTGAGGTACTTGTACTTTACTTGAGTATTTCCATGTGATGCTACTCTCTACATGTCAGAGGGAAATATTGTACTTTCTACTCCACTACATTTATTTGACAGCTTTAGTTACTTTTCAGATGAAGATTTGACACAATGGATAATATAACAAGCTTTTAAAATACAACACATTGTTAAAGATGAAACCAGTGGTTTCCAACCTTTTTGTCTTTTGACGTCTTACAAAAAGCAGTGTGTAGTCGGGGTCACATTTCACATGTCTATGAGTTGTTAACAGCTCCACCAAATAGTGATTTTTCCCTCTAAACTTCTCACATGCTTTCATTTCAATAAATGTTCAAATGATCCAATATTTCAGCAAAAATCAAAGATTAGAGAAAAAGTCCAAAAACTGAAAACAGATTTGTGTATCAGAACTTTGTTTTTTCTTCTTTCCTCTCCCATTAATCATCTCACCACCCCTCAGATTTATCTGCTGACCCTTTGGAGGGCCCCGACCCCTAGGTTGGGAACCACTGGACTAAACTAGCTAACTGTATATAAAGTAGTGTAAACTAGCTCCACCTCCAGCAGCTACAACAGTAACATGCTGCTCTAACACTGATGCTTCACTATTAATAATCTAATGATGTCATATATAATAATATATCAGTCAGAGGGACCAAACCACTACTTTTACTGCAATACTTTAACTACATCAAGCTCATAATACTTATGTACTTTTACTGCAATACTTTAACTACATCAAGCTCATAATACTTATGTACTTTTACTGCAATACTTTAACTACATCAAGCTCATAATACTTATGTACTTTTACTGCAATACTTTAACTACATCAAGCTCATAATACTTATGTACTTTTACTGCAGGAGGATTTTTCATGTAATGGAGTATTATAAGTAAAGGATGTGAATACTTCTTCCACCGCTGGTTATCTCAGTGTGTGTGTGGAATACGTTGAACTCTCAACAGACTGCTACGACCTACAAGGCAGGAGTCACATGACCGAGTGAGACAGCTGAAGTTGTCAGTAGGCTAGTTTTTGCTTTGCTAGCTTGTCTAGTTGCTCTGTAGGAGACGGTAAACAGTGAAGAAGAACAGAACACAATTGTTCAAATGAGTAAAACTCTGCACAGCCAAGAAAAGCATTGCAGCTAACCTCCCTCCAAAATATTATATTACATATAAATAATGACTGAAGAGAGAGCTACATCGCTCAGCGCTACGTTACGCATTTCGTTGCTCTGATTGGTTGTAGGTCTTTGGTTTGCGCCCCTTGGAAATTGAAAATGAACCGAGAGGTTCCAGACTAATATACCAGGATACGATGCTTCTGTAACACAGTTCCATTGTGTTTATGGTTGTAGGACGTTAGCTGTGAGGATGGCTAGCAGCGGACTGGTACCAGCAAAACATTAAAGAGGAGGGACATCAGTATCACACCACAGTTGTGTTTACAGTACAAATCACAGTAAGACACTATATATCACTGCGGAATATCTACAGACGGGTGACACATTAAAGGAAAACCTGGTCCAGGTCTGAGTGCTGGACCCCTACAGTGAGGGGGTCTGGGGGCTCTGTTATGCTGGCATGGTTTGGGTCCACTTGTCCCCTTAGAGGGAAGAGTCACTGCTAATCAATACAAAGTAGTTGTGAGTGATCAGCTTTATCCTGATGGGAGTGGTCTCTTCCAGGATGATGATGATGATGGTTTGATGAGGATTAAATGATGTGAATCAGATGTTACGACCTTCACAGTCACCAGATCTCAGCTGAACATCTATGACAGATTCAGGACTGACGTTTTTTAGAAGAATTTGAAGACTGTTGGATCAATAACAAGCAGCTCTGAAGCTGTTCTGGTGGTCCAGCACCTCACTGAGACCGTCTGTAGTATCTAAAGACTGTTGGTCAATTTTAGTAGTAATTAACTGAGGACTTGTGGAAGTATAGATGTGTAAAACTCTATTTTACAAGGACGGCCTGATTACAGTACATATAAAAGCACATGATAGTTACAGTAACAAATTAACAAATCATATATAAGAACAATAGAAACAATAAATGTACATATAAAAACAAACACAGTATCAACAGATTATACAACAAACAGGCCAAAGACATCAACATCAAAACAAAAACATCTGCTTTATGTCAGTCAAAAGAGATTTAAATTGATTAAAAGGGATTAGCTTTTCTCATTTTGTGTAGAGCACAGTATTTAAAAACCAGTTTCCCCAGTCTCAGTGCTAACATGATGATTTTCAAGGACTAAATAGTCTTGAGACTTAGTGCAGAGCGACACTGATCTATAGTTAACGTGAGATACGCAGGAAGTTTTCTCTGTCTCATAAAGAACGATGGTAAACCGCATCGAGATTCCTTATAAATTACATCACCATCGTCCATGACAGATAAAAAGATTGACTGAACAATTTGCGTTCTATAATTCAGGGTAATAAAAGCCTTATTTCTATAAAAGAATGCCAGTTTTACTTGTTAAGACTTAATCAGTTTATTGTTATGTTTTTGAAGCACAGCTTGTCATCAAGCCAGAAACATATTTATAAGAGGATACTCTTTCAGTTTCTGTAGTAATATTTACGTCCATGGTACTGTTCGTCAGTTTTCTAGCATACACTTTGTTGTATCAGAGTTTAAAAGTAATATTATATATATAAAGATTTGTTGGGCAACAGAGGGCGCCGTTGTATAGAGAACAGCGTCGTCCACATACAGATTAATTGTACTGTTTCTAATATTTTCTCCTAAATCGTTTATAAAACTTGTGAATAAAAGTGGGGCTAGAATAGAACCCTGTGGTTCACCTTTGTTCACACTCATAAAGCTACAACAGCCTGAGTTCTACCACCGAGATAATAAACCAATCACACGATTTTTCATCAAATCCGATAGATTCCAGGTGTTTCAAAAGAATTTGATAGTCAACAGTATTGAAAGCCTTTGATAAATCAATAAAAATGACGACACAGTGGTGCTTCTTATCTGATGCACCATCATTCAGGACTGTCGATGCTGCTGTCACTGCACGACGCCCGGCTCTTTAAAATGAAAGGTTGAGGTAAAAACGTTCTCACCTGATCATTTACCAGTTTCTCTAACACTGTTTCTAGACATGATAGTTCAGTAAGTGATAATAATTATGGACTGACCCCCATAGTCAGAGATGCTTCCTGTTACCACAGTCAGATTAAAAATAAGATAAAAAATACGATAAATAGATAAAATAAAAATAAGTTAAGCAATCAATTAAAAATGGAGCTGCTGATGATAAAAGTCTCGACTCTAAATGATCAGCCCCAGTGGACTGTTTTGGATCAATAGAACAAAGAGCATTAAAGACTTCATAATTCATAAAAGGTTTCAGTGAAAAGGTGTAATTTGTTTGCCCAGCGAGGTGCACCACGATCAGAGACAGCGTTATTTCAAATAAATAACCTGAAGAAATAAAAGTGTTCATTGAATGCATCACATATTTTCATTCCATCTGAGACAGTGGTGGAACCTTGAACTATTTCACTGGGTAAGGATGAAGTCAGATTATGTGATGCAGAGTTTCCTTTATTTTCAGATTGTGCAGAGACATAAAATGATGATTTTAGCATTTCGAAGAACAGCGAGACACAAAATATAACCAATCAGAGGAAGATTTAGTTGTTTGCACTTTGCGCCAGGCAGCTTTCACGTAACATTTCAGCTGTTTCTGAACAAAACCAGACTTGTCTGCAATGGAATTAAATGTTTTTATAAAATAATCTAAGGCCAAGTGTGAATCAGGAATTGCCTGATAAACCCAATATCACTGTAGTGCAGATCAAACAGTGATAGTCAGTTATTACTCATCACTACTGGAATATTAAAACCAGTCTTGGACTGGCGAGCTACTGGCTGCAGGAGGCGCTAGTGGTGCAAACAGGAAGCCGAGAGGACCAATCAGTGACCACGGAGACGTAAACTTCTGTCACACATCGGTGGATATGCTGAAAAAATGTGATATTTAAATGATTTTTAGAAGTTTTGACTGTAATATTGATGAAAATGTGAGTTTATGCTTTTAAACAACATGACTGTAGAACATGTGGAAACATTTCAATCAAATCCACGCAGCTAGTTCAGATTCAGATATAAACTTGTCGTATTCGTGGCGCCCCCTAGTGGCTTCAGGACGATCGGCCCAGCAGTTTTTAATGAAATGTCAAAAATAGAAAATTGCAAAAATTGAGAAAAAGGCAGATGAATATAGATTAAAATGATGAAATGAGCTGTTTTCAAGATAATTGTGAAAATGTAAAGTCGATTATTACAGCGCCGCCTTGAGGTCAATGAGTTTATGTGTCTGAGTAGTGGCTGCAATCTACAACCACGAGAACTAAAACAATAAGGTTCCAGAATCAATGTGCAGGCTTATTGATTATCTAAATAATATACATACATAAATATACAAGAAAAACAAATAAGATTATAAAACCGACATTAACACCTTTTTAAAATCTGCTCTAAAGGACTTTAAAGACGAAGAAAAGTAGTTCCATGAATTTGGACGCCTCTCAGATGTTTGTAGAGATGAAGATCAGATGATCGCCTGGTTACAGGCGTCACAGTGACGATGAGACCTGAAATATTCAGATATATATCGGAGGATGTAGCATCATCGATTGTGAGAAGCTGAGTTTGTTGAACCAGAGGAGCTGACGGGGAGAGAAGGTTCGACGCATTTCTGACAAAATGTAAATGACAGAATAATAAAGAGTATTAAGACACTGTCGATAGTTGCAGCCATAGTGTTTATAGAAAACATTGTGTTAAGACCTGATTGATAGAGTGATGCAGTACAGAAAGGAAAGGAAGACAGAGGAGGGATGTGATGGAGTGTAGGAGGAGAGGCTGACGGTGTGTGATGATCTGTCTTTGTCTCTGATGGCTTAGACAGAGCATGTCATTGGTATTTATGGGCCGAGAGACCTCACACCCCCTAGCAACCAGAGAGAGAGAGAGAGAGAGAAATGAAAGTGATGTAGATGAGAAAGTAACACATGGAGGGAAGAGAGAGGAGGAGAGAGGAGGAAGGAACAGGTGAGAAGATTAAACTAAAGAGGAAGTAAGGGCAGAGACTAAAGAAGGGAAAGACAGAAGTGTTTCTTCTCTCTTCTCATCTACCCTTTGTTTTCTTCTTTTTCATGGAACGGATGGATGACATAAAGAAGGGTCTGGAAGTGCTGTCCAACAGGATGATGGTGACGAATCCCAGACGCCTCACCGGACCCGGGAAGAAGACAAACATCTGACATGACCTTTAACCTTTGCGTATCACCTCCTCCGACAGCCCGACTGCAGGACGACAGCCTGAGTCCTGCAGGTGAACCCGTGGAAGAGCCGACGCTCTCCTCGGCACTGCTGTTCAGAAGATGATCTTCGTGAACGGATGTCACGTTTTCGTTTTGTGGAGCTCCGTGTTGTGTTGATTTCTCAACATTTTGCTGTCGGACTGAACTGAACCCAGAAGAACTCTCCGGGCTGTTTGACTTGGAGCAATCAAACGGGGCTTCAGACCCTGAGGATGGTATGATGAGGCGCTGCAGGTGAAGCCGGTGATTAGTCCACTGGTTGTTTACTGGGAGCTTGTACGTGGTGGTGCAGACTGCAGCACTGGGAAAACAGGCTCATGTTGGATGCTGGGAGGAAACTTTACTTCACATGCAGTTGCTCAAAAATGATAATGTGCAATATCTTTGACAAACAGGGGCAAATAAACTCTCCACCAGCTGCTGCCTCCACATCTGCTTCCTGAAAACAAATGTTCTGATCTTCTGCATGGAGCACAGAAAGAGGATACAGCCGGCTCACTGACAGACACAGAGACTGACAGACAGTTTCTTTGTGAGGGAGAAAACAAAACAAACTCTGTCTCTTTGATATTTTTCTACCATCATGGGTCTGAACCTCGACAGGATCACCTGACTGAACCGGGGGATGGTCGACGACTCCATGAATCCTTCTGATTGGAGCTGGCAGGGACGAGGTCCATCTTGATCTTCAGATCAGAACTCGAAGAAGAAGAAGTCCTCTCCCCCCCACTTACCTCTGGTGGGGGGGAGGGTGAAGGGTAGTGTAGTTTTTAGGGTGTAGGGCTTAGGGCCACGGGGTGTAGTTTTGTAGTAGATATTAGGTTATAGGTTGTAGACTAGACTGTAGGCAGCTCTTCTCTTTTCTAGATAGTAGTTTTAGTTCCTCTCTGTTGTGTTGAGGCTCCCTCTCACTGTTCAGACAGCTGTGTGAGTTTTAGCTTTTGGCCTATTGGCTCACTTGCTTGTGTTAGCGCGCTACTGGACCCTGTGGTCTCCAACACCCAGTGAGTTAGCCTGTGGCTCTGCACCAGCTGTAGCCGTGACTCAGGCAGCATTTAGCCTCAGTGCTAGCTGGATCCAACCAACTGAAAAAGCCAAAAGCATTCGACTCTTTAGCTTGTTTTAGCATTAGTGACCCTCGGTCATTTCTCTAGCTGTTATTTAGCCCACGTTTCCCCAGCCATTAGCCTGTGTGCTAACTCTCAGACCAGCTAGCCATGGATGCTAATCAAGGCCCAGGCCAGGGCAGCCCAGAAAGCCCAAACCGGGCCGTGGAGTACCTTCTTGAACTCAACAACATCATTGAGAGCCAGCAGAAGCTTCTAGAAACTCAACGGCGGCGGATTGAGGAGTTGGAGGTCCAACTGGACCGGCTCAGCCAGGAGAACAAGGACCTGCGTTTGGACCGGCAACCTGTCGCTCCTCCTCCACCCGCTCCTCCACCCGAGCCTCCTCTCCCTCCTCCTCCTCCGCCACCTCCGCCCACTCAGTCCACATCCACTTCCATTTCTACCAAGAACCACCACCACCACAACAGCCAGGCTCCGCTGCCCCAGCCACCCTCCTCTATCCCCCTCCACCACCCCCACCACCCCCACCACCTCCACCACCACCAGCAGCACCACCACTCCTCCACCCACCACTCCTATAACAGCACCAGTACAACCACTATCCATGTTCCCGCTCCGATCTCCATCTCGGTCCCGACCCAAATCCCAGTTCCGATCTCCTCCCCGGGCCCGGCTCCGCCTCCCCCTCCTCCGATCCCACCCAGGGATCAGCCGCGGGCCCACAGCCGGCTGACCCGGGCGCCCTCCACCAGCACCGGCACCAACACCAACTTTGTGGAGAAAGAGAAGGAGCGACTGGAGCGCCTGCACAGAACGAACGCCGCCAACAACCACCACGCCCACACGCTCCACCACCACAAATCGTAAGTTAAGAGTTTTAAAATGTTCTTTTACTGCAGCCGGAGCCCGAGGCAGCACGAGGAGACGGCAAAACCGGGTCTCAGCAGCGGGCTGGAATAAGCAAAATGCTGGCAAATGTTTCATTTCTTGTAAAATGGTGAAACTGGTTTGTAAAAGTTAGGATGTCATATTGAAACAGAATCCATTATGTCATTTATTATGTATAATATTTGCTTCCAAACCTTGATTGCTGAGCTGTCGTTGAACAGAAGCGTTAATGTGGAATCCTTTCACTAAATTTCCAAACTCAGCCTCGGCTGCCAGCCTGTCGTCCTGCTGTCTGTCTTGTTTTTGCCAAAACTCGTGTTATCTTGGACTTTGATCGCTACTAACTTTGCAGCTTCTCTCTCGCAGGTTTGTGAAAGCACAGAAAATATGAACCTGTGTGCTAAATCTGACCTGGAAACATCTATTTGCTTGATTCTTTTGCTGGCACACACAAAAAAAATACAGCATCTGATTTCAGGGCAAAGCTGTTTTGCTGTTTTACTGTAAAGTTTTTTTGGACTCGAACACTCGGGGGGGGGGGGGGGGGGGGTTGTTGTTGACGTGTTTCCTCCTGCAGCTGCTGCCTCTGTGCATCCTTTCTGTGCTCAGATAGTGAGATTGGTGAGTGTACAGGGTGGATAAATATTCATCCTTTTTATCAGCTAATAGAGCTACAGAGTGGAAGGTTGTAAGTGTGAATTACTGCAGGAGAGCGTGAGACTCCAGAGACACTGAACCAACACTCAACACTCTTATGTAACAGATATTTTCTGAGCGATAGGATTGGTTGTTCTCCGTGAGACTATAATGAAAACATTTTGTGCTGTGTGTAAAATTGAAGTCTACTTTTTTTTTTGCACTAATCACCATGGTAACCACATACCTGGTAGCTTCTTCTCTTGTTTTCTTGCTTTTATTGTGTTGTGATTTTGTTCCTCTGAATAAATTTTCAGTCACAACTCTTGTTTTCTGGCTGGATTTAGGTTTGTTGCCTTGGCAACACTGTTTTAGGAGCATCCTATCATCAGTGAGTGTTGAGGGGCCTCTGTGGCAGTCGTCTTTGTGCTGCTGTAGGCAACAGGAGGCAGGGTTGCGGTTTGTCCCATGCCTGCACCAGGCAGCTCCTTTGTATAACGCGTGACACTGAACCCGCTGTCTGTGGGAAGCGCCGGTCACGGCGATTGCTGTTGCTATGCAACTGTGGAAAACCTGTTTGAAGGACAACAACGCTCTCTCACTAACAGCTGAAATGGTTTTAACCTCGCTCGGTGCTCGGAGCGCTACGGTTTTTGCTAAAGCTCCCACCGCTGCTGGGAACACAGAGCGTCGCCTGCAAAGGAAGAGAAGCTCCCGATAGACCTGCAGGAAGGAAGGAAGGAAGGAAGGCTGAGGAAACGCAGTGATGACTCATGGAGACACATTTAATAGTACTATCGCTCTGTCTTATAAGCTCTCATACATGCAGCCGAAAAGTGAAAAGATTTGCACAGAGGTGCATAGAGAGTGACTCATACTTTAAGATCTGGGTTCATTTGAGGCATCTTGATGCATCAATGTGCAGGAAAAAAAAAAAACACTCTAAGCCCTGAGTCATGGGACGGCCAGGTACGCTGATATATCGTGAGAAAAAGCTGACCTCAAGCTTGCAAATGATGTAACAGGCAGCGAACGATGATGAAGTCTGACAGCAGCGGAGATAAGGCTGATTCGTTATGAAATCACACAGCACAATCGGCTGCTCGCTGCCTCTTCAAGTGACTGAGTGAGATCCAATAAAATCCCACAGTGCACTGGGGACAGATTACAGCACAGAGGCATGACAGCATGTTGCAGAGCTGCCTACGCTGGTTTTTCCTGAGTGATTTTTGTATCATGATGCAGCAAAATGCAAAACACCCTCCTCACACAGATTCATCTTGCAGCACCTCAGACTGAAGCAGTAAAACACGAGGAAGCAGTTCATACTGCAGGACACCACAAAGTCTCTGGCACAGATGTTTTAGTAGATATGGACGTCGTATTCCATCAAGTATATTCAATTTCAGACACACATTGTGTTGATGATCATGTTCCTTTTACGCTACAAACACACACTTCCACTTATTTAAAGGTTTATCATCATCAGACAACTGGAGAAAACTCTGCAGATCCATTAAAGTCGGGATTAATCGATTAGTTGGTTTATAAACGATCAGTGTTTCCCAAAGTCAAAGACGACGTCTTCACGTGTCAATAACTCAAAGATCTTCAGTTTTACTGTCAGAGAGACTAAAGACACCAGAAAATATTCACATTGACTCAAAACGATTCATCGATTATCAAAGATAGTTGGTGATTAATTTAATAGTCGACAACTAATCAATGAATCGACGAATCATTGAAGCTCTGACCCTGTAGACACCTGCAACACGCTAGCCGGCGTGCAACACGCTAGCCGGCGTGCAACATGCTAGCCGGCGTGCAACAGCAACGCTCTTCTCCTAGTTACAAATAAAATCACGTGTTCATACATCGACTTCACGTGTTTTTAAATAACTTCACTTCATATTTACAACAAAAACATCAGAAGTACAAAGAACACGGTTTGTTCAGTAAGACGATCGCTGTTCTTGGATGGACGCAGACTTTGAATCATTCTGTTGGAACATTAATACTTTTATTAATATAAAAGATAACATCTTCTGGGCACCACCTCCTAGAAGTAACCTTTAATGTCCAGAAGAAAACATTAAAGCTTGAATTTAATTCTCAGTTTGGTCAATTAATCAGTCTCATAAGTGACAGCGACCTCTGAAACAACAACAACTTCTCAGGATAAATGAAGACGTTTATTACGGCTAAATGTCTTCAGGATACATGATAAAGCATAAGATAATAAATAAAAAGAAGAATAATGATAATAAAAAATAAAATAAAGCAATAGCTTGAAGTGTGTAATGTATCGCAGCTAATTCAGCAAATTTATGCAACATGAAGCGTTGATCATGAAGGTTCGTTATGTCTCAGTGATGCTGCAGAGACGTCGGTTCAGCTGCAGTGATACAGCAGAGCGTTACAGATCAGTCTCGATGATGTAGTGGTGTTTAACTCTGCTTCAGTCTCAGTCGGCTTCTCGTCATCGTAGTTGAATAAACTTTCCTGACTTCACTCAAATCTTTACCAGCACAAACTGTAGAAACACGAGACTTAATGTTACAAATAAACAAAAAACAAATTGCACTTCAATTGTCAAGAAAAGATTAAAATACGCACATACTTGGTGGTGAAAAGACAAAGGGAAGAGACATCCTGATAAGAATTGTGTCTGTGCTCCTGAGTTTCTGCAGACCAGCGCAGAGGGAGATTCCTCTGAGGTTGTTTCTATAATTGTGAACAAGATCGTCGGAGTCTCGGGAGCATTTTAGACGTTTTCGTGCCAGACTGTTGATGAATATTCAACGTCTTTGTTTCGGGAGGAACTCGAAGGTGTTTCTGACTTTGACTTGAGATGATAAATTATTTTTTCTACACTGGAGAATTATTAAGTTTTATTGAGTTTTAAACACAAATTCACACGTCAGAGTCACAATCTGAATACTTCATAACACCATGTACCATAAACTGTAAAACAGTTCAGCATCATACATTCATTTCATTATAAATGAATCTTTCTATCAACATGAACATTAATGTTTCTCACTGGTTCAACCTGCTCAAACCATCCACAGTTATTATGTCACTAGATTACATTTTCATAATTTCAAATATAAAGTCAACATAACTCTTACTTCATAATATAAAATATTTGATGAGACTATTATTTCAACCCGAAAATCCTCACATATTATATTTTACATTTCTATTACAATTCAATAGACCTACTTATCTAATTAAACTGGTAAATATGAGGATAATAGATCAAAAGGTAAACTTCACTCATTAACTATTCATATAACTACCACTAGAGGGCAGAATGTAGTAAAAATGTGATAAAATTAAAACTTATTATCTCCTTAATAGATTATCACACAACTATCAGTGACGCCATTCTTGATGTATTTACATGACAAATAACATCACATGACGTAATGATCAGACATTTAATTTACATGAAAGTCCATGAACGTGAGTCAGAGTTTATGACTCTGAGGTGTCGATCCTTCCTCCTGGTTCAGTTATTGGTCAGAAATAGTCTCCCAGGAGGTCTGTTCATTCTCCTTTTTGTCACAGTGTTTAACATCATGTTGACAGACCCCCACTTGGCAAAGAGGTCAGTTCAGGGTCGGAGGGCGAAGCAGCTGCCGCATCTCTGTGGGATTCACTCACAAGGTGTCCACAGACAAACAGAAACACATGGAGCTCAAGAACATTCAGGGTAACTGGATCATGAATTCAGGTAATATTTGCCCCACAAGCCTTCATGGGACGCTAGTAGCCAGTTAGCATCCCAGCTAGTAGCTAGCTTGCACAACTAAACTCAGTTTTTCTGTGAAATTGTGGATCTCATAGAGGTTAGAAACTGTGTGATTGGTTGAAATTGTGTCGTGTTTAGGTTAAACTGTGGAGTTTTTGACCACTAGTGGTGCTATAGAGCGATGTTTTAAAGAGCAGGTGTCTGTGTAGTTCATGTTTAACCACCAACAGTAACAGCTGGTGGTGTTAATGTGCTGAAAACAGGAGTTTGTAAAAAGGAGCGTCACCTTCTTCCTGTAAACACAGCTGCTGAATATCAGCTGACTGTTGTTAAGTAGTGAAGTGAAGAGGAGTTGCTGCTTCCTCAAGTATTTTTCCTCTTTCTGTTTCCACATTTCTAACGTTTCTTTAATCGATGTGACCGAACGCAGAAACTCAGGACTCTGCTGATATATATGTAATAATATAATAATATAATATATATGTAATAATATAATAATATAATATATATGTAATAATATAATAATAATGTGATGATCCTGCAGGTTTATATTCTGACACCAGTTTACAGTATTTACACTTCGTTTCTGTCTGAGAGAATACTACAGTACCCATGAGCCTCTGCTGCTGTTGCTATGGAGACGAAGCCAGTCAGAGGTGAATCAGAGCGTAATGAAGATTGTAAGTTGTAAGTGAAACGTGTCGCCGTGGTTACTGGATTCACTCCAAAATTAAAAGTGAACTGATTTATTCTGCAGAAAATCAGTTTAATCTTCAGCTTCAGCGGCACCAAACGGACCCAAATCTGAAGCTCTGTGATTGGCTGTTTCTTGCTGAAATGCACCCTGGGAGTCGTAGTTAACTTCTACTCTGAAATCTTTTATGTCCACAGTCTTGTAGTTTTGACTTCTTACTAAAGTTTCATGTTGATATAAACTGTAGAAGAGAGAACTTGAGAGTCACTGTGATTGTCTACCGGTAAATAAATAAAAGAAGAAGAAAGCTGACTGTGCTGGAAAGAGAATAAACGTCTACACAGTTAGCTTTGTTTTACAGACTTCTGCATCAAGATCTCACACTCAGCACAAACTGCTCTGCATGTAAACAGCACAAACATCTGGTCGACATTCATGTTTGTTTTTACAAGAACTCGTGATGATTAGCTTCTTATCGCCAGAACGCCAGATGTTACAGAACACTGGACGTCTGAGTGACTGCAGTCATGAGGTTTGATGCTCTTTGCTGACTGTCAAAGACTAAAAACATTGTTGTTTCTGTCCAGTGTTTGTAGGTTTCAGACTATCACTGTCAACCACACACACAGAGCTGCCTGAAGCCGACGCTTTAACCGACGCGTAGTAAACGGAATAAAACATGAAAAACAGCAGTATGATCCTGGAACGTCGTTATTAAGGATTCATGAGTGAAGACGAGGTGAACTCGCCGTGTGTGCACCGACTTATGAGAGGACAGTGATAGTGAAACTGCAATAAACACACATCAGAGGTTCTTTATTTTAATAAAGTTCATCTTAAACTAGTTGAATCTTTTATATATTAAGTCACTAAAAAAGCTGTTTTTATCTGCAGTACGACCATCAGATATATTAACACATAACGAGTCATCAGGGAGACTGATGGAGGAAGTACTCTGATACTTTACTGCAGTAAAAGTACATAAGTATTATGAGCTTGATGTAGTTAAAGTATTGCAGTAAAAGTACATAAGTATTATGAGCTTGATGTAGTTAAAGTATTGCAGTAAAAGTACATAAGTATTATGAGCTTGATGTAGTTAAAGTATTGCAGTAAAAGTACATAAGTATTATGAGCTTGATGTAGTTAAAGTATTGCAGTAAAAGTAGTGGTTTGGTCCCTCTGACTGATATATTATTATATATGACATCATTAGATTATTAATAGTGAAGCATCAGTGTTAGAGCAGCATGTTACTGTTGTAGCTGCTGGAGGTGGAGCTAGTTTACACTACTTTATATACAGTTAGCTAGTTTAGTCCAGTGGTTCCCAACCTAGGGGTCGGGGCCCTCCAAAGGGTCAGCAGATAAATCTGAGGGGTGGTGAGATGATTAATGGGAGAGGAAAGAAGAAAAAACAAAGTTCTGATACACAAATCTGTTTTCAGTTTTTGGACTTTTTCTCTAATCTTTGATTTTTGCTGAAATATTGGATCATTTGAACATTTATTGAAATGAAAGCATGTGAGAAGTTTAGAGGGAAAAATCACTATTTGGTGGAGCTGTTAACAACTCATAGACATGTGAAATGTGACCCCGACTACACACTGCTTTTTGTAAGACGTCAAAAGACAAAAAGGTTGGAAACCACTGGTTTCATCTTTAACAATGTGTTGTATTTTAAAAGCT
>NC_058110.1:36453752-36456252 GCF_914725855.1 Thunnus albacares | reverse complement strand
CACATATACACACATATACACATATACACATATATACACATATACACACATATACACACACATACACATATACACACATATATACACATATACACATATACACACATATATACACATATACACACATATATACACATATATACACATATATACACATATATACACATATACACACATATATACACATATACACACATATATACACATATATACACATATATACACATATACACACATATATACACATATATACACATATATACACACTTATACACACATATTGCAGTTTTGAACCAGGACCTTCAGTGTGTGGATGAAGTGTCTGATGTAGTGTCTACAGATGCATTATTACAGTGTGTCAGACACAAATTTAATCAAACTTTAGGTAAATATTAGTTTGAGATCTGACTCTTTAAAAGACTTGATCTTGAACTCTGTGTTTCTGAAAGTGTATCTTCCACTTCTGAAACACTTCTCTGTCTCTCATCTTCCTCCCTGCTGATGAATCTCACCCCGAGTTGGAAGATTAAATGTGTGTGGATCAATATGTTAGAACCTATTGGGGCCATAGATCAGCTTGTTTATCGATCGCTCATCGATGGGTTTTAATCCATGACTCCCATTTCTAAAGGTCTGCGTCAGGCGTCACATGTCCTCCGTCTCTGACTCTTCTCTCCCAGAAATAAGTAAAAAGTTGTAACACAATTAAAACTCTGCAGAGGAGACAGAAATGTGTTCAAGTTGCAGGAAAAGATTCAAAATACGAGAAACCACCAGAAACAGGAAGTAGTTTGATGTTGAAACAATGCGGTGAAAAGTGTGGTTTGGAAAAAAAGAGAAGAAAACTTTAACTCTGATCATTTAATGACGAGGTAACCTTCACTCTTACTAGCTTTTTCCAGATCTCATGGTCTTCATCAGGAGCTCTCTCAGTTGTCATGGAGATGGTTCAGGTGTCATCACATGATCTACGAGGCCTGCTGGATCTCTCCTCAGCTGTCACTCAACGCTTTGACTTGAATGTCATTATTTTAAGCTGGTTTGATATTTCAGATACACAGTAATGACGTGTGGATTATTATTATGTAATGTTTCGTTAGTGTTTTCTCTCTCAGCTGAATTTACTTTAATGCAAAATAACTTTTAAAAATGCAAAAACTACATTCTTTCACATAAAGAACAAAAGATAAATTTCACATCTGTGTAAAGTGTGTAAAGTGTAAACAGCGTCTGTTCTTCACATTCTGAGTTTTTTTTTACAATATTTTTCATATTTTACGAACATATTGAGCAGGTTTACGTCTGCAGATGGTTTAGATGCTTTATGGATGTATTTGAATATGGCTTTTTTAAAATAAAACATGTTCTCACGCTGCGTCCTAACTGAAAGCGACGTCAGCGACAACATCAGTCTGACTGGCCGCGAGCGATGCGGTGGGACACGGCTCTGTTGAAAGCGCGTCATGGACGAGGAACAGCTGATTCATTGAGCTGAATGAGGAGTTATCTGTACGATATCTCTGCTGCAGGGAGATCAGCAGCTGGAAGCTTCTGGTTCAGGTGCTGTCGGCTGTATTGTGTCGTTTCCAGTAAAGAAACATCGAAATATCACAATATAAAACATGTTTTCTGTTTAAAAAGAACAAACATAGGATAGCAAGTCCTCACCCATCTTTCACTGGAGTGGTTACGTCTGCAGCTGACAGGTAGGCGGTTCGTCTGCAGCTGACAGGTACGAGGTTCGTCTGCAGCTGACAGGTACGAGGTTCGTCTGCAGCTGACAGGTAGGCGGTTCGTCTGCAGCTGACAGGTAGGCGGTTCGTCTGCAGCTGACAGGTAGGCGGTTCGTCTGCAGCTGACAGGTAGGCGGTTCGTCTGCAGCTGACAGGTACGCGGTTCGTCTGCAGCTGACAGGTAGGCGGTTCGTCTGCAGCTGACAGGTAGGCGGTTCGTCTGCAGCTGACAGGTAGGCGGTTCGTCTGCAGCTGACAGGTACGCGGTTCGTCTGCAGCTGACAGGTACGAGGTTCGTCTGCAGCTGACAGGTACGAGGTTCGTCTGCAGCTGACAGGTACGAGGTTCGTCTGCAGCTGACAGGTAGGCGGTTCGTCTGCAGCTGACAGGTAGGCGGTTCGTCTGCAGCTGACAGGTAGGCGGTTCGTCTGCAGCTGACAGGTAGGCGGTTCATCTGCAGCTGACAGGTAGGCGGTTCGTCTGCAGTTGACAGGTAGGCGGTTCGTCTGCAGCTGACAGGTAGGCGGTTCGTCTGCAGCTGACAGGTAGGCGGTTCGTCTACAGGACGAAACAGAAGTGGACAGAGAGCGTCTGATGTGACGTGACGGACGCTCACTTCCTGTCAGGACATGGTGTCAGCTATCACAACCTTCTTAAAAATAACTCTTCATAAGAATACATCATATCTTAAATCATTTCCTGTCCATTTTAAATGCTGCAAGTCACAAAAATTCAAAATCTCTTAATAACACTTGTCACCTCCGGCT
>NC_058110.1:36441252-36443752 GCF_914725855.1 Thunnus albacares | reverse complement strand
AATTAAAAGGTAACTAAAGTAATTAAAGTACGGAGTGTGGATGTCAGAGTGGAAGATGTGTGTGTGTGTAGTGAGGTGTGAGACAAAGTAGAAGAATCAACTAAAACAGGAATACTGAACAGAGCAGCAGAGCTGCAGAGCAGCAGAGAGCAGCAGAGTAGCAGAGTAGCAGAGCAGCAGCAGAGTAGCAGAGCAGCAGAGAGCAGCAGAGCTGCAGAGCAGCAGAGCAGCAGAGCAGCAGCAGAGCAGCAGAGTAGCAGAGCTGCAGAGTAGCAGAGCAGCAGAGTAGCAGAGCTGCAGAGTAGCAGAGCAGCAGAGTAGCAGAGCAGCAGCAGAGCAGCAGAGCAGCAGAGCAGCAGAGTAGCAGAGCAGCAGCAGAGCAGCAGAGTAGCAGAGCTGCAGAGTAGCAGAGCAGCAGAGTAGCAGAGCTGCAGAGTAGCAGAGCAGCAGAGCAGCAGAGTAGCAGAGCAGCAGCAGAGCAGCAGAGTAGCAGAGCTGCAGAGTAGCAGAGCAGCAGAGTAGCAGAGCTGCAGAGTAGCAGAGCAGCAGAGTAGCAGAGCAGCAGAGTAGCAGAGCAGCAGCAGAGCAGCAGCAGAGCAGCAGAGCAGCAGCAGAGCAGCAGAGTAGCAGAGCAGCAGCAGAGCAGCAGAGTAGCAGAGCTGCAGAGTAGCAGAGCAGCAGAGTAGCAGAGCTGCAGAGTAGCAGAGCAGCAGAGTAGCAGAGCAGCAGCAGAGCAGCAGAGCAGCAGCAGAGCAGCAGAGTAGCAGAGCTGCAGCAGAGCAGCAGCAGAGCAGCAGAGTAGCAGAGCTGCAGAGTAGCAGAGCTGCAGAGTAGCAGAGCAGCAGAGTAGCAGAGCTGCAGAGTAGCAGAGCAGCAGAGTAGCAGAGCAGCAGCAGAGCAGCAGAGTAGCAGAGCAGCAGCAGAGCAGCAGAGTAGCAGAGCTGCAGAGCTGCAGAGCAGCAGAGCAGCAGAGCAGCAGCAGAGCAGCAGAGTAGCAGAGCAGCAGAGCAGCAGAGAGCAGCAGAGTAGCAGAGCAGAAAGCAGCAGCAGAGTAGCAGAGCAGCAGAGCAGCAGAGAGCAGCAGAGCAGCAGAGCAGCAGAGCAGCAGAGTAGCAGAGCAGCAGAGCAGAAAGCAGCAGCAGAGTAGCAGAGCAGCAGAGCAGCAGAGCAGCAGAGAGCAGCAGAGCAGCAGAGCAGCAGAGCAGCAGAGAACAGCAGAGAGCAGCAGAGCAGCAGAGCAGCAGAGAGCAGCAGAGCAGCAGAGAGCAGCAGAGCAGCAGAGCAGCAGAGTAGCAGAGCAGAGAGCAGCAGCAGGGGAGAGTAATGATGCAGATATGAGACCCTTCAGTGGGACTGAAGCATCCAAAATAGAGTCAAGCCTCGACTGTGGAGGCGGGTTGTGGGTTGAGGCTGTGGGGGCGGGTTGTGGGTTGAGGCTGTGGGGGCGGGTTGTGGGTTGAGGCTGTGGGGGCGGGTTGTGGGTTGAGGCTGTGGAGGCGGGTTGTGGGTTGAGGCTGTGGAGGCGGGTTGTGGGTTGAGGCTGTGGGGGCGGGTTGTGGGTTGAGGCTGTGGGGGCGGGTTGTGGGTTGAGGCTGTGGGGGCGGGTTGTGGGTTGAGGCTGTGGAGGCGGGTTGTGGGTTGAGGCTGTGGGGGCGGGTTGTGGGTTGAGGCTGTGGGGGCGGGTTGTGGGTTGAGGCTGTGGGGGCGGGTTGTGGGTTGAGGCTGTGGGGGCGGGTTGTGGGTTGAGGCTGTGGGGGCGGGTTGTGGGTTGAGGCTGTGGGGGCGGGGGCAGGGACGCAACCTGTAAAGCTGTAATGCTGCCATGAGTAATGACAACAACGTTACTAGGAAGAAGGGAGGACATTTCTCTTCGTTTGATAACGTTAAAAGTAAAGTTTGACTTTGATGACGACTTCCTGACTCATTTTAAAAAAGACAAGAGAGAGAGAGAGAGAGAGAGAGAGAGAGAGAGAGAGAGAGAGAGAGAGAGAGAGAGAGAGAGAGAGCAGTCGTCGAGCAAACTAGATACTTGTTTCAGAAAAGTTACAAATAAACACTCACATCCAGCGTCTCCACACAACGCTGCAGAGCTGCAACACCTGATAATGGTGCCGCAGCCGCTAAATACACATCACACCTGCACTATCGGAGTAAAGTGAAAACAAAATAGAATTAATCACCATAGTTTAAAATGCTTTTTCAATGTTTTCATGTATGAAAAAACCCAAAATGAACACTGTAAGCAAACAACTTGGTTACTGTGAGCAAATGATTTAAACAGAAATGATTCAGTCCTGAGATGTTGATCAATTAACACTGAAACAGCTTGAAACAGCACAGAACCTCCATATGAACTGAACATACACCTGACTACAGACAGACTGATGGATAGATAGATAGACAGACAGATAGAGAGATAGATAGATAGAGAGACAGACAGATGAATAGACAGACAGACAGATAGATAGAGAGAGAGACAGATGAATAGATGGACAGATAG
>NC_058110.1:36428752-36436252 GCF_914725855.1 Thunnus albacares | reverse complement strand
TCTCTCTGGGCGGCGTTCAGTACGTGTCTGTATGACTGACACACACGCTCTCCTTCAGCAGGAAGCTGTGATGTCATCACGCTCTCCATCAGCAGGAAGCTGTGATGTCATCACGCTCTCCTTCAGCAGGAAGCTGTGATGTCATCACGCTCTCCATCAGCAGGATGTGATGTCATGTTTCCATGGCTTCAGCTCTGACTGTCTCTCTGTTTGTGTTTTACTGCGGTCGACAGCAGAGTCAGTAGCTGTTCACTGTTAATATTCACTAAACAGTCGTAGAATCGTTCATTTTCTGGGATTTTGGTTCATATTCGCGTCACATTTGACGACTGTTGTTTAATTTCAGGTGCAAAATCAGAAATGAAACTATCAGGTTTAGAAATGTTTCAGCTTTTATGATCTAGAAACAAAACTAGAATCCAGAGTCTCCATGTTGAGTTCATGTATGAAGGTGCAAACACCTGAACATCACAATCATTTTACTCACCACAGAAAATAAATGTAGAGGAGTTCAGAGGCAAACTGACAACTCAGACTGGAACATTACGTTCACGTCAAAGACAGTCGACGGTGCTTCAGCCTGGATTTACGCTGCAGCCCCAGCGTTGTGCCACAGCATGGCGTTCCTGCAGCGTGGCGTCCGTGCAGCGTGTGTTTGTGCAGCGTGTGTTCGTTCAGCGTGTGTTCGTGCAGCGTGTGTCTGTGCAGCGTGTGTTTGTGCAGCGTGTGTTCGTGCAGCGTGTGTCTGTGCAGCGTGTGTTTGTGCAGCGTGTGTTCGTGCAGCGTGTGTCTGTGCAGCGTGTGTTTGTGCAGCGTGTTCGTGCAGCGTGTGTTCGTGCAGCGTGTGTTCGTGCTGCGTGTGTTCGTGCAGCGTGTGTTTGTGCAGCGTGTGTCCGTGCTGCGTGTGTCCGTGCTGCGTGTGTTCGTGCAGCGTGTTTGTGCTGCGTGTTTGTGCAGTGTGGTGTTAGTGCAGTGTGTGTTCGTGCAGTGTGTATTCGTGCAGCGTGTTTGTGCTGCGTGTTAGTGCAGTGTGGTGTTAGTGCAGCGTGGTGTTAGTGCAGTGTGGTGTTAGTGCAGTGTGTGTTCGTGCAGCGTGTGTTCGTGCAGCGTGTTTGTGCTGCGTGTTAGTGCAGTGTGGTGTTAGTGCAGTGTGGTGTTAGTGCAGTGTGTGTTCGTGCAGCGTGTGTTCGTGCAGCGTGTGTTCGTGCAGCGTGTTTGTGCTGCGTGTTAGTGCAGTGTGGTGTTAGTGCAGTGTGGTGTTAGTGCAGTGTGTGTTCGTGCAGCGTGTGTTCGTGCTGCGTGTGTTCGTGCTGCGTGTGTTCGTGCAGCGTGTTTGTGCAGTGTGGTGTTAGTGCAGTGTGGTGTTAGTGCAGCGTGGTGTTAGTGCAGCGTGGTGTTAGTGCAGTGTGTGTTTGTGCAGTGTGGTGTTAGTGCAGTGTGGTGTTAGTGCAGCGTGGTGTTAGTGCAGCGTGGTGTTAGTGCAGTGTGTGTTCGTGCAGTGTGTGTTAGTGCAGTGTGGTGTTAGTGCAGTGTGGTGTTAGTGCAGTGTGGTGTTAGTGCAGTGTGTGTTCGTGCAGCGTGTGTCCGTGCAGCGTGTTCGTGCAGTGTGGTGTTTGTGCAGCGTGTGTTTGTGCAGCGTGTGTTTGTGCAGCGTGTTCGTGCAGCGTGTGTTCGTGCAGCGTGTGTTTGTGCAGCGTGTGTTTGTGCAGCCTGTGATTGTGCTGCGTGTGTTGGTGCAGCGTGTGTTCGTGCAGCGTGTGTCCGTGCAGTGTGGTGTTAGTGCAGCGTGTGTTAGTGCAGTGTGGTGTTAGTGCAGCGTGTGTTAGTGCAGTGTGGTGTTAGTGCAGTGTGTGTTAGTGCAGTGTGGTGTTAGTGCAGTGTGTGTTAGTGCAGTGTGGTGTTAGTGCAGTGTGTGTTAGTGCAGTGTGGTGTTAGTGCAGCGTGTGTTCGTGCAGCGTGTGTTAGTGCAGTGTGGTGTTAGTGCAGCGTGTGTTAGTGCAGCGTGTGTTCGTGCAGCGTGTGTTCGTGCAGCGTGTGTTCGTGCAGTGTGTGTTTGTGCAGTGTGTGTTCGTGCAGCGTGTGTTCGTGCAGCGTGGCGTTCATCATGCCTGAAGCTGACAGCAAGTGTGCAGCCATGCAGCCAACCAGCAAACTGTCACGTCGTATCGAGGGGACTGACATGTGGGGAATAAGGTCTCGGCTTGGTGGACGTGCTGGGACCCTGTAGAGCTGCTACATGCGCCATGGCAACCGCTGCATCCGCAGCAGCTCAGTGAAAGACAAACTTTATTGTTCATCACAAATGAAAACGTGTTATTCTGGGCGTGTAAATGAAGAGTGTTTATTGTTTCTAATGTTGAGGGAAGCAGCTGTGAGTTATGAAGGGGATGTGATGTGTGATGAGTCCTTTATAATGAGGGTCATATGCAGGTTTAAGGCCCCCGTTTACTCCTGATATCATGTGACACTTTGTAGAGGAGGCCACGGTAGCTGCAAGAGAACTGTAGCAGGATGTGATGTGGAGATGTGAGGACTCAGCTGTTCTTCCAGTTCCAGGGTTCAGACGTTGAGACGCTGTTTACATGTTGGAAACTGAGTTCTGTCGTCGGTCTAAAAGGTTTTCATTAACGCTCGGCCGGTACAGGTTTGCTAAGAGTTCGATATCTTTCCTTTTTCTGATGTTTCTATTCGTACGTACTCAAACTAGAAATTTATTTTGGTATTTTTTACAGTACAGCAGTAATGAAACAGAGTGTGAACAGAGTGAAAAGATACAGATTATGGTTGTGGAGTGTGAACTGTAACGTGTTTCCTGAGTGTGAACGGAGGTTTAAAGAGGCTGATTTGTGATATTTTGATCTGTACAGACTTGACACGGTTAGAATAAACATGTTTACCTCCATCCTGACCTGCGCTGCAGAGTAGAAAGTGGCTTCATTCGCAGCTAACAGGTAACTTTTCATTTGTTACTGTATTTTTTTAAAATGCAGCGTGCTGATTGGTCAGAGAGACGAGCGCCCCCCCCCCCCCCCCCCCCCCTCCGCTGCAGCACAAAGCACTTGTTGCACTTTGACACTTTCAGTCTGATCATCGCAGATCAAATATGAAATATTTCTCCATGTTTGAGCGGTAGATTGAGGCCTGTAGCGGATACGACGTCCTACATCCAGTTCACTTTATTTTAATTCATGTAGGAAAACGTGCTGTAATAAAACAGAATGAAAAGTCGTTTGTAACAAAAATCATCATCTTCATCTGAACCTGCACTCCTCATCCAGCATCATCAGGTCTGTCAGGCAGAGACCGTCCTGTAGCTGTGAGGTCACGGCTTCAATGCCGTTAATAAGAGAGCACAACGGTGCCCTGATCCTTCTCTGGATGTGTGAGGGATGAGCTAAAAACCAAAAAAGCTCCTCGGTGAGCAGAGTTAGCGACTGGCCTTCCTCTGTCCCTCTGAAACACAGTAAACTATCTTTATCTGTGCATCATCCTCCCTCTCCTGACTCACTGTACACTATACATGTACCGCTGTGATGCTAACTGCTAGTGCTAACGGCCGAGACTTACTGTATGCTAACCATGAGTGTGTTCTAAATGCTAAGCTAACTCTTGTGATGTTAAAGTTGTATGCTGGTTAAGACTTTATACTAACTTCTGTATGCTGCCATTAATACTGTGTGCTAAGGTAATGCTAACATGGTAAGATAAGCTGACTATAAGCTAACTGTTGCTAATTGCTCTGCTGCTGTTATTTACTGTGTGCTAAGCTAATGCTAATAGAGTTAAATGTGCTTTTTGCTTTTAACACAGCTAGCCAAGAGAAGCTGGCTGCAACAACATGGCGGACGACCATCAACGGTATACAGGAAGTCATGTGACAACATTTCTCCCTTTCAAAACAAGACTAGAATCTTCCCACAAACTTTATTTAAACAAATGACTTGTTACAGCTGCAGGAAGTCGCCTTTACAACACCAGAAACTTTATTTAAATAAGTTAACAAACGCAGCCAGGAGTGCTGTCATTTATTTTTAGTCTTAAAACTAATTTTTTTAGGATTTACTTTAAAAATCATTATTTTCTTTTAATTTGAAATATTAAAATCGTTTCATATTAACTGTGTATTTGGTCAAATTCCCAATATTTCCAGTCACCGTACAAGAACATATACAGTATAAAACACTAAAAAGTGTATCGCTTATTAAGTTTACTGGCTGAAACTCTAAATACCCTGCATGGCCAAAAGTATGTGGACACCTACATGTGTGATAGTGTGATACTGGTTCCAGTCTTCCCATCAGATTCTGGACCCGCAGCAGACTTTTTCCATTAATTCTTAGGTCACAAATCACTTGTATTGAGATTTTAACAAACATGAACACTGATTACGTTTTATCAGACATTTACACTGCAGTATATATTCAGTTTGTTGGTAGAAGAACCACCTGACTTCCTGTATACAGACGACCTCTGCGGTTGACCTTTTGTGACTGTCGTCCGCCATGTTGCCGCCGCCGCCGCCGCCTGGCGCTTCTCATACTTTGCTAATCGCTACATTGCTGCTATAAATACAGTGTGCTAAGCTAATGCTCATAGTGTGCTGTAATGCTAACTGTGCTAACGGTGTGTGTTTATGTGTGCCTGTCTGTTGTTGTTGTTGTTGTTGTTGTTGTTGTTGTTGTTGTCTACCTTTCTCTGTTTCTCTCTTGACTTTATTTTTCTCTCTTTTTTCTCTTTCTCCCTCTCCCCAACTCTCTATCTTTCTCTCTCTCTCTCTCTCTCTCTTTCTATCTCTTTCTGTCAGGTCTTATTCCTCCTCCTCCACCTGTTCTACTACCACCACCTCTTGTCGTTCCTTCAACAACCCTACTAGCATCACCACTCCTTCCTCCACCTCCTCCTCCTCCTCCTCCTCTCTCTACTCCTCCAGCCTACCTCCTAACAGCCACGCCACCTACCATCAGTACTGCTGTCCCGCGCGCCTCCGCCTGCCCAAGCCTCCCTGCGCCCTGCCCCCCGCCAAGCACCACGAGCAGGCAAGGTAAGGGCCAGAGTCCCCCCCCCCCCCCCCTTCCTCCTCCTCCTCCTCCTCCGCAGCACCCACAGCCTCACCCGCTGCCCCCCCCCCACTCTGCCTCCATCCAGCCCCCCCCCCCCCTCCAGCAGGGAGCCGGGGGAGCTCGTTCAGAGTGAATCTGACGCAGCTTCATCTTCATCCTCTTCATCTTCAGCTGCTGAAGGTGTCGACAGATGTTCAAACATCACCGTAGCAACCTTATAGATGATGTTAAACTGACTAATCAATTACTTTGACAACAAATTGGAAACTGTTTTGATAATCAATTATTAGTTGAAGCTTCTCAGCTGCTTCGTCTCGAGGAAACAAACAATAAATCAGTTTATTGATCACGTTTTAAACCAATCACAGCGCGACAAATTACAATCACAGTAAAATGACATCAGGAGTAAAAATGATAAAAAAATATATTTTATTTTATTTTATTTTAACAACAAACAACATAAATATCAGAATATGAGCTCCAGTGTTGGAACAGACATGTATTGATGAATTAGATTATTTAAAAATAGAAATAATAAACTATTAGAGCCGTTAAAACATGAAGATGTTGAGATGATCACAGACAAGCTGTGATACATGACAGTTATGATATCTATTATTTATTAGTTTTATTGGGAGTTTCCAGCTCTTTGTGAGGTCAGTGTTTGTTCCCACGTCATCCTACTGGCCTGTAAGGATGGTGTAGGATGGTGTAGGATGGATCAAATATAAAAGAAAACGTCTGTTGAGCCTCAGATTCACTCTGAATGCCCCCCCCCCCCCCCCCCCCCCCCCCCACCACCACCACCAGCCTCCCCTATAAAGCTGCAGTAGTCATTAATATTGTGTAGTAGGTCCCCCCCCCCCAACACACACACACACACTCACACAGGAAGCAGCTCTGAAGGTGAAGCAGCCTCTCCAGTCGCTCCACCATCACACCTCCTCTCTCTCTCCTCACCCCCCCCCCCACACCCCCACCCCCCACCCCCCCACATCCTCCATGCTGCTCTGACACCTCCCATCCTGAAGCTGAGCGCCATCACCAGCAGCTGTATCACATATTTCATAGTTTTTATTTCACTAATTATATATATTTTTATGATTTCTGTTGTTTCTAACATCAAACAACAACAATAATATAAATAAATAATACATTAAAAAACAATTAAAGATCAATAAGATCAATAAAACAGTTATAACCTGACTGCAGGTTGTAAAGGGAGATAAATAAGCATCAGACTACAGTCACGTCATCTTTGGAAGCTGAGAAAATGTATTTCTGTTTATTTTTTTATTCTCTTTTGTAAAAGCATCAAAGACTCATAAACACAGTTCAGCTGCATCAGCAGGAAGTAAAAAACTTACTGGAAACCAGTTTACGTGGATTTAGATCAGAAAACAGCTGATGTGAGTCACATGACTCTGAAAAGCTTCCTGCCTGTGAGTGATTAGACTTCAAATATATGATAAATACATATACAACCACATCCATACTGTATACCAACTATACATATACACACACACACACACACATATATATATATATATGTGTGTGTGTATATGTATAGTTGGGAGTATTTCCATGTGATGCTACTTTCTACATTTCAGAGGGAAATATTGTACTTTCTACTCCACTACATTTATTTGACAGCTTTAGTTACTTTTCAGATGAAGATTTGACACAATGGATAATATAACAAGCTTTTAAAATACAACACATTGTTAAAGATGAAACCAGTGGTTTCCAACCTTTTTGTCTTTTGACGTCTTACAAAAAGCAGTGTGTAGTCGGGGTCACATTTCACATGTCTATGAGTTGTTAACAGCTCCACCAAATAGTGATTTTTCCCTCTAAACTTCTCACATGCTTTCATTTCAATAAATGTTCAAATGATCCAATATTTCAGCAAAAATCAAAGATTAGAGAAAAAGTCCAAAAACTGAAAACAGATTTGTGTATCAGAACTTTGTTTTTTCTTCTTTCCTCTCCCATTAATCATCTCACCACCCCTCAGATTTATCTGCTGACCCTTTGGAGGGGCCCGACCCCTAGGTTGGGAACCACTGGACTAAACTAGCTAACTGTATATAAAGTAGTGTAAACTAGCTCCACCTCCAGCAGCTACAACAGTAACATGCTGCTCTAACACTGATGCTTCACTATTAATAATCTAATGATGTCATATATAATAATATATCAGTCAGAGGGACCAAACCACTACTTTTACTGCAATACTTTAACTACATCAAGCTCATAATACTTATGTACTTTTACTGCAATACTTTAACTACATCAAGCTCATAATACTTATGTACTTTTACTGCAATACTTTAACTACATCAAGCTCATAATACTTATGTACTTTTACTGCAATACTTTAACTACATCAAGCTCATAATACTTATGTACTTTTGCTTGTAATGGAGTATTTTTACAC
>NC_058110.1:36411252-36418752 GCF_914725855.1 Thunnus albacares | reverse complement strand
AGACATACAGACAGACAGACAGACAGACAGACAGACAGACAGACATATATACAGACACACAGACAGACACACAGACAGACAGACATACATACAGACAGACAGACAGACATACATACATACATACATACAGACATACATACATACATACATACATACATACATACAGACAGACAGACACACAGACAGACATACAGACATACAGACAGACATACAGACAGACAGACAGACAGACAGACAGACATATATACAGACACACAGACAGACATA
The DNA here is from genome assembly GCF_914725855.1 of Thunnus albacares. Taxonomy (NCBI): domain Eukaryota; kingdom Metazoa; phylum Chordata; class Actinopteri; order Scombriformes; family Scombridae; genus Thunnus; species Thunnus albacares. The sequence goes on along the minus strand of NC_058110.1, from coordinate 36,418,485 downwards.
CATACATACATACATACATACATACATACATACATACATACATACAGACAGACAGACAGACAGACAGATTGCTTTACACATCGTGGCGCCATCTTAATCAAAACAAATCAATCCAGCTAAGAGAAGTAACAACAAATCGAATTCCAGTTTAATTTCCAACAAAGTGTAACAAAGCTAAATAATTTAATTCAGTTAAACTGAGCGTGTACAGAAACTCCTCGAGTGCAGCTCTACATTCAGTCCAAAACGCTCCTAAATGCTTCACGTTTCAGGAGCAGCAGATCTAGAAGCCGCCTTCTTACTGCAGCTCACTTTCTCAAACAACTGCTGTCACAGGTCATACGTTCCTTTACATTAAAGCAAAGTGTGGAGGCTTATCTGACTCTAAACATTTAAATGCTGTTGGTTGGAAGGTCAAGACAAGTTTATTTGTACAGCACATTTCAACAAGGCATGCTCTACAGAAAACATAAAAGACATCAAGACAAAATGTAAAAGAAACACATTATAAAAAGACACATTTAAAGGAGCAGTGTGCAGGATTTAGTGGCATCTAGCAGTGAGGTAGAAGAGGCCCTGCTCCCTCTGTAGATATAAAGGCTCATTCTAAGGTAACAAAAACACAATCATTCTTATTTTCAGGTGATTATACACTAATTTAAACACACTATATTCCATTTCTGTCAAGTCCGTTCCACTAGATGCCGCTAAATTCTACTCAGTGCACCTTTAAATACTATAAAAAAGGGTTAAATAGAAATTAACCTACGATAGAATAAGACAGGAGAAGAAGTTACAGTGCAGTGTGAGAAAAGCCTCAAATTTGATTTAATAAAAGACAAACAGAGACGTCTTCAGTTGTGATTTAAAGGACTGAGACCTGCAGGTTTCTGGGAGTTTGTTCAGATACGTGGAGCATAAAACCTGAAGCTGCTTCTTCAGGTTTAGTTTGGACTCTGAGGACAGAAAGCAGACCGGATCCAGACCGGATCCAGACCTGATCCAGACCACCTGAGTGTCTGGATGCTTCATAAACCAACAGCAGCATTTTAAAGGCAGTTCTCTGACAGACAGGAAGTCTGGAGGGTCAATTCTTTAATCACATCAGGTCTTCAGGTAATTCATGAGTGCAGGTAGGACACCTGTAATGTGTGTGTGTGTGTGTGTGTGTGTGTGTGTGTGTGTGTGTGTGTGTGAGGGACTCACCAGATGACTAACATGCTGCTGAAGACAGGATGAGCTAATCTGACCTCATTCAACTCAGATTCTTCTTCTGTTGTCTTCAGCAGCACAACATCACTTCAGCCTGTAATCAACAGTCTCTTTAACATCTGGACACGCTGCGGTTTGACAGCCTGAGATGTACATTATGCAGAAGCTGTGTTGTGCCACAGCGTCGTTAAAACATCAGAAAGTGTGTTCATAGCTCAGATATTCATCTGCTCAAACATTTAAAAAAGCTTTTCTGCAACACTGTAGTAAATAACTCAGAAGTACTGATCAGTTACAATGATGAATAAAACCTGCGTACCAGACAATGTCATGAGTTCAAATTATTATACCAGCATCTGAGACGCTGTGGAGTCAAACAGACTCAAATACAGCAGTGGAAGAAGTACTCAGATACTTTACTGCAGTAAAAGTACCAATACAGTATTGTATAAATACTCCATTACAAGTAAAAGTATTGCATGAAAAATACCACTACAGTAAAAGTACATAAGTATTATGAGCTTGATGTAGTTAAAGTATTGCAGTAAAAGTACATAAGTATTATGAGCTTGATGTAGTTAAAGTATTGCAGTAAAAGTACATAAGTATTATGAGCTTGATGTAGTTAAAGTATTGCAGTAAAAGTACATAAGTATTATGAGCTTGATGTAGTTAAAGTATTGCAGTAAAAGTACATAAGTATTATGAGCTTGATGAAGTTAAAGTATTGCAGTAAAAGTACATAAGTATTATGAGCTTGATGTAGTTAAAGTATTGCAGTAAAAGTACATAAGTATTATGAGCTTGATGTAGTTAAAGTATTGCAGTAAAAGTACATAAGTATTATGAGCTTGATGAAGTTAAAGTATTGCAGTAAAAGTACATAAGTATTATGAGCTTGATGTAGTTAAAGTATTGCAGTAAAAGTACATAAGTATTATGAGCTTGATGTAGTTAAAGTATTGCAGTAAAAGTAGTGGTTTGGTCCCTCTGACTGATATATTATTATATATGACATCATTAGATTATTAATAGTGAAGCATCAGTGTTAGAGCAGCATGTTACTGTTGTAGCTGCTGGAGGTGGAGCTAGTTTACACTACTTTATATACAGTTAGCTAGTTTAGTCCAGTGGTTCCCAACCTAGGGGTCGGGCCCCTCCAAAGGGTCAGCAGATAAATCTGAGGGGTGGTGAGATGATTAATGGGAGAGGAAAGAAGAAAAAACAAAGTTCTGATACACAAATCTGTTTTCAGTTTTTGGACTTTTTCTCTAATCTTTGATTTTTGCTGAAATATTGGATCATTTGAACATTTATTGAAATGAAAGCATGTGAGAAGTTTAGAGGGAAAAATCACTATTTGGTGGAGCTGTTAACAACTCATAGACATGTGAAATGTGACCCCGACTACACACTGCTTTTTGTAAGACATCAAAAGACAAAAAGGTTGGAAACCACTGGTTTCATCTTTAACAATGTGTTGTATTTTAAAAGCTTGTTATATTATCCATTGTGTCAAATCTTCATCTGAAAAGTAACTAAAGCTGTCAAATAAATGTAGTGGAGTAGAAAGTATAATATTTCCCTCTGAAATGTAGAAAGTAGCATCACATGGAAATACTCAAGTAAAGTACAAGTACCTCACAACTTGTACATCAGTACAGTACTTGAGTAAATGTACTTATGTCAGTTTAGTTTTTCAGCAGGTGTCACAACAGATTTCAGAGATTTCAGGGAAACATTTAAGAATTTAGAATCTTTCATCATGTCAGTAAAAGGTTTAAATCAGTTAAACTTTGATCAAACTCTTAATGTTCAAAATGAGAATTCAGGTTGTTTTCAGTTTGAGAAAATGGTTTGATAGTATTTCTTTTTTTACCTACATTGTTTGACAGAGAGACATAAATAATTAACTCAGGTTTTATAGATTGAGGTTGTATAGATTGAGGTTGTATAGATTCAAGATGTATAGATTGATGTTGAGATCAAGGATGTATAGATTCAGATTGTATAAATTGAGGTTGTAAAGATTGAGGTTGTATGGATTGAGGTTGTATAGATTGAGGTTGTATAGATTGAGGTCGTATAGATTGAGGTTGTATAGATTGAGGTTGTATAGATTGATGTTGAGATCAAGGATGTATAGATTCAGATTGTATAAATTGAGGTTGTAAAGATTGAGGTTGTATGGATTGAGGTTGTATAGATAGATGTATGGATTGAAGTTGTATAGATGGAGGTTGTATGGATTGAAGTTGTATAGATTGAGGTTGTATAGATTGAGGTTGTATAGATTGAGGTCATATGGGTTGAGGTTGCATAGACTGAGGTTGCATAGATGGGGTTGCATAGGTTGAGGTCATATAGGTTGAGGTCATATAGATTGAGGTTGTATAGATTGAGGTTGTATAGATTGAGGTCATATGGGTTGAGGTTGCATAGACTGAGGTTGCATAGATGGGGTTGCATAGGTTGAGGTCGTATAGATTGAGGTTGTATAGATTGAGGTTGCATAGATGGGGTTGCATAGGTTGAGGTCGTATAGATTGAGGTTGCATAGATGGGGTTGCATAGGTTGAGGTCGTATAGGTTGAGGTCGTATAGATTGAGGTCGTATAGATTGAAGTCGTATAGATTGAGGTCGTTTAGGTTGAGATCGTATAGGTTGAGATCGTATAGATTGAGGTCGTTTAGATTGAGGTCGTATAGGTTGAGGTCGTATAGGTTGAGGTCGTATAGATTGAGGTCGTATAGATTGAGGTCGTATAGATTGAGGTCGTATAGGTTGAGGTTGTTTAGATTGAGTTTGTATAGATTGAGGTTGTATAGATTGAGGTTGTATAGATTGAGGTTGTATAGATTCAAGATGTATAGATTGATGTTGAGATCAAGGATGTATAGATTCAGATTGTATAAATTGAGGTTGTAAAGATTGAGGTTGTATGGATTGAGGTTGTATAGATAGATGTATGGATTGAAGTTGTATAGATGGAGGTTGTATGGATTGAAGTTGTATAGATTGAGGTTGTATAGATTGAGGTTGTATAGATTCAAGATGTATAGATTGATGTTGAGATCAAGGATGTATAGATTCAGATTGTATAAATTGAGGTTGTAAAGATTGAGGTTGTATGGATTGAGGTTGTATAGATAGATGTATGGATTGAAGTTGTATAGATGGAGGTTGTATGGATTGAAGTTGTATAGATTGAGGTTGTATAGATTGAGGTTGTATAGATTGAGGTCATATGGGTTGAGGTTGCATAGACTGAGGTTGCATAGATGGGGTTGCATAGGTTGAGGTCATATAGGTTGAGGTCATATAGATTGAGGTTGTATAGATTGAGGTTGTATAGATTGAGGTCATATGGGTTGAGGTTGCATAGACTGAGGTTGCATAGATGGGGTTGCATAGGTTGAGGTTGTATAGATTGAGGTTGTATAGATTGAGGTTGCATAGATGGGGTTGCATAGGTTGAGGTCGTATAGATTGAGGTTGCATAGATGGGGTTGCATAGGTTGAGGTCGTATAGGTTGAGGTCGTATAGATTGAGGTCGTATAGATTGAAGTCGTATAGATTGAGGTCGTTTAGGTTGAGATCGTATAGGTTGAGATCGTATAGATTGAGGTCGTTTAGATTGAGGTCGTATAGGTTGAGGTCGTATAGGTTGAGGTCGTATAGATTGAGGTCGTATAGGTTGAGGTTGTTTAGATTGAGTTTGTATAGATTGAGGTCGTATAGGTTGAGGTCGTTTAGATTGAGTTTGTATAGATTGAGTTTGTATAGATTGAGTTTGTATAGGTTGAGGTCGTATAGATTGAGGTCGTATAGATTGAGGTCGTATAGGTTGAGGTCGTTTAGGTTGAGGTCGTATAGGTTGAGGTCGTATAGGTTGAGGTCGTATAGATTGAGGTCGTATAGATTGAGGTCGTATAGATTGAGGTCGTATAGATTGAGGTCGTTTAGGTTGAGGTCGTATAGGTTGAGGTCGTATAGATTGAGGTCGTATAGGTTGAGGTCGTATAGGTTGAGGTCGTATAGGTTGAGGTCGTATAGGTTGAGGTCGTATAGATTGAGGTCGTATAGATTGAGGTTGTATAGATCTCTTTAAAACAGAACTTAAAACTTTGCTTTGAAGTAGTCTAGGTTGCTGATTTTAATTCATTTTTATATTTTTATTTTTTAACTTATAATTATTTTATATATTATATTTTGTTTTTTTTAACTCACATATCTCATTTATTTATTTGTTTGTTTTAACTGTGTTACAGTAGATAAATTATAATCTGTTGCCCGATTTTTGAGCCATTAGATGATTTAAATGAGACGAAGCGAATCAAAGTGATGAATTATATTAAAAACCATCATTACAATGACCAAAACCTCCATCACCCCTTCACCCACATCATCCCTCCATCACCCCTTCACCCACATCATCCCTCCATCACCCCTTCACCCACATCATCCCTCCATCACCCCTCCATCACCCCTTCACTCACATCATCCCTCCATCACCCCTTCACCCACATCATCCCTCCATCATCCCTCCATCACCCCTTCACCCACATCATCCCTCCATCACCCCTTCACCCACATCATCCCTCCATCACCCCTTCACCCACATCATCCCTCCATCACCCCTTCACCCACATCATCCCTCCATCACCCCTTCACCCACATCATCCCTCCATCACCCCTCCATCACCCCTTCACCCACATCATCCCTCCATCACCCCTTCACCCACATCATCCCTCCATCACCCCTTCACTCACATCATCCCTCCATCACCCCTTCACCCACATCATCCCTCCATCACGCCCTCCCTCCTCCTCCCTCTCTCTCTCCCTCCCCTCCTCCCTCTCTTCCTCCCTCTCTCCCTCCCTCTTCCTCCCTCCCCTCCTCCCTCTCTCCCTCCCCTCCTCCCTCCCTCTCTCTCCCTCCCTCCCCTCCTCCCTCTCTCCCTCCCCTCCTCCCTCTCTCTCCCCTGGAGGAAAACATTTAGACTCAGAAGTGAGTTTTGTCACCTTTGACTCTGTAAAGTTGATCGTTTTAGTGATTAATTAGTGATTAATTAGTGATTAATTAGTGATTAATTGTGTCCTGAGGCGAAGCTGCTTCACCTCCATCACAGGAAGTGAAACACAGAAGGTCACTCAGACGTCTCTGCTGTATAAACACTGACATCTGGTGGCCGGCTGCAGTACTGCACCTCCAAACTGAAAATCCCACTGCTCTTCTTTTCTTCAACCTTTTTCTCACTCTGTTCTTCTCTTCCTCCTCCATCTTCTGGTCTTTTTCTGTCTGCCTTCTTCTCCTTCAATCCTGTTTATCCATCTCTTCTTCTTCTTCTTCTTCTTCTTCTTCTCTGTCTCTGTTTGTCTGTCTCTCAGAGAGGAGGAAGATGACGACATCGCCCATCAGTTCTGTTGCCCCGCCTCCGAGTGCAGTAGCCCCTCCTCTAGGTAACCAGGGGCGACCGTGAGCCGCCACAGCCCCCCTCTCCCTCGTCCCCCCCCCACCCCCGCCCAACTCTTCCCGCTAACCGGTGATAACGAAGCCCCTCCTCCTCCTCCTCCTCTCTGTCGCCCTCTGATCACCAATCAGCAAGAAAACTGTTGGGTAACAAAGATTTACACAAAGTTAAAACAGGAAGGAGGAAATTCAGGGTTTTCAGATGAAAAGCTCGTATGATGAGACTCGCTAAATGAACGACTTTAAGTTCTTGTGCAACATAAGAAAACTCAACCTTTAAAAAGAAGAAGTTATATATTACTGAAGCTGGTTTTTGCAACTCTGCTGCTGACTCTCTCTCTCTTTTTCTTTTCTTTTTAAAAACTGGCAACAAGTTTTCTTAAAAGATCAGAAAATGATCCCTGAGTTTGGACCTGTAGAAGTTGCAGCTTTAAAGCAACAGGACGTATCAGTGACTGGAGACGCCTGCTTCAGGTTCACTCAGCAGGATGCAGTGACTCAGCTGAACCACGAGTCCGCATCTCTGTGCGTAACGCGACAACGGCG
>NC_058110.1:36386252-36406252 GCF_914725855.1 Thunnus albacares | reverse complement strand
TAAAATGACATCTCCTCCTTCCTTCCCTCATTAAAAATTCCATAATCTATAAAGATGTAGATATATTTCATATTGGAAGTTAGATTCTCCTTCTCGACTGTAAAGTTGATTCTCAGTGTTTGTTCGCTGCTTCAGCAACGTGAAAACAAACATAATCAGCAACAAGAAGTTTATATCTTAAATAACAATATTAACTTTAAAGATAACAATTATATTTCATTGTTTTCTTCAAAGAAATTAATTAAATGTTCAGACAAACAATATATTTTAATCTTAAACCCCTTAAAATCAAAAGAGCTTCACGACCCCCCATGAAGCTCTGGTGACCCATGGTGGGGTCGGGGCCCCCAGGTTGAGAACCAGTGTTTTGGATTATTCATTAAACTGGAGTACACATTGTATGTATATATATATATACAGTAACAGTAAAATGAGGAGGTTTTTAATAGTTGTTATTGATCAGTTAACTTGATCTAAAGTTCAGTAAACAGCAGAAAGTTAATCAATATTTAAATCAGCAGCAGTTCTCAGTGTTTCAGCTACTCGGCAGGTTGGTTGTTCTGCATCTTCTTCTGCTGCTTCTGTCTCTTCATGTTGATCCCAGACTGACTCCATGATGTTGAGCTTCTTTATGACTCTGGCTGCAGGGCTGGGGTTAGGGGTTAGGGTTGGGGTTAGGGTTAGGGTTAGGATTAGGGGTTAGGGTTTGGGTTAGGGTTAGGGGTTAGGGTTAGGGTTGGGGTTAGGGTTAGGGTTAGGGGTTAGGGTTAGGGTTAGGGGTTAGGGTTTGGGTTAGGGGTTAGGGTTAGGGGTTAAGGTTAGGGGTTAGGGTTTGGGTTAGGGTTAGGGGTTAGGGTTAGGGGTTAGGGGTTAGGGGTTAGGGTTAGGGGTTAGGGTTAGGGTTGGGGTTAGGGTTAAGGTTAGGGGTTAGGGTTAGGGTTTGGGGTTAGGGTTGGGGTTAGGGTTAGGGTTGGGGTTAGGGTTAGGGTTAGGGGTTAGGGTTTGGGTTAGGGGTTAGGGTTAGGGGTTAAGGTTAGGGGTTAGGGTTAGGGTTGGGGTTAGGGTTAAGGTTAGGGGTTAGGGTTAGGGTTTGGGGTTAGGGTTGGGGTTAGGGTTAGGGTTGGGGTTAGGGTTAGGGTTAGGGGTTAGGGTTTGGGTTAGGGGTTAGGGGTTAGGGGTTAGGGTTAGGGGTTAGGGTTAGGGTTGGGGTTAGGGTTAAGGTTAGGGGTTAGGGTTAGGGTTTGGGGTTAGGGTTGGGGTTAGGGTTAGGGTTGGGGTTAGGGTTAGGGTTAGGGGTTAGGGTTTGGGTTAGGGGTTAGGGTTAGGGGTTAAGGTTAGGGGTTAGGGTTTGGGTTAGGGTTGGGGTTAGGGTTAGGGTTGGGGTTAGGGTTTGGGTTTAGGGTTAGGGGTTAGGGTCAGGAGTTAGGGTTAAGGGATGTGGTTAGGGGTTAGGGTTGGGGTTAGGGTTAGGGTTAGGGTTTGGGTTAGGGGTTAGGGTTAGGGGTTAAGGTTAGGGGTTAGGGTTGGGGTTAGGGTTTGGGTTTAGGGTTAGGGGTTAGGGTTGGGGTTAGGGTTAGGGGTTAGGGTTTGGGTTAGGGGTTAGGGTTAGGGGTTAGGGTTGGGGTTAGGGTTTGGGTTAGGGGTTAGGGTTAGGGGTTAGGGTTGGGGTTAGGGTTAGGGTTGGGGTTAGGGTTAGGGTTTAGGGTTAGGGGTTAGGGTCAGGAGTTAGGGTTAAGGGATGGGGTTAGGGTTTAGGGTTAGGAGTTAGGGTTAGGGAGTAGGGTTTGGGGTTAGGAGTTAGGGTTAGGGATTAGGGTTTGGGGTTAGGGGTTAGGAGTTAGAGTTAGGAGTTAGGGTTTAGGGTTAGGAGTTAGGGTTAGGGGTTAGGAGTTAGGGGTTAGGGGTTAGGGTTTGGGGTTAGGGTTAGGGGTTAGGAGTTAGGGTTAGGGGTTAGGAGTTAGGGGTTAGGGTTTGGGGTTAGGGTTAGGAGTTAGGAGTTAGGAGTTAGGGGTTAGGGTTAGGGGTTAGGGGTTAGGAGTTAGGGTTAGGGGTTAGGGTTTGGGGTTAGGAGTTAGAGTTAGGGGTTAGGAGTTAGGGTTAGGGGTTAGGGTTAGGGTTAGGGTTTGGGCTTAGGGTTAGGAGTTAGGGTTAGGGGTTAGGGTTAGGGTTAGGAGTTAGGAGTTAGGAGTTAGGGGTTAGGGTTAGGGGTTAGGGGTTAGGAGTTAGGGTTAGGGGTTAGGGTTTGGGGTTAGGAGTTAGAGTTAGGGGTTAGGAGTTAGGGTTAGGGGTTAGGGTTAGGGTTAGGGTTTGGGCTTAGGGTTAGGAGTTAGGGTTAGGGGTTAGGGTTAGGGTTTGGGGTTAGGAGTTAGGAGTTAGGATTAGGGTTAGGGTTTGGGGTTAGGGTTAGGGTTAGGGGTTAGGGAAGTTCTGTACCAGATCATACTGAGATATACATACATATATATGAGATGTAGAACAGTAAAGGTGTTCTTCAGTCTGTCATCCTGACACCAGATCAGACGTCTCTTCTGTAACATCCATCACGACTGATAGTCCATCAGTTTTACAGCTGCATCATTATGAGGCTCTCTTTAACTGCCAGTTAAACTGCAGTGATTGATGGGAGCTGCCTCCTCCTCTGATTGGATGACAATGATTTTGATCCTTGTAGTGCTGATCATCCTGCATCTCAGACAGATTATATCATGTCTGACAAGATCTCACTTTTATATTAATATATATTCTGCTGCACTACAGCCAACAACATGCTGCAATTAACCCACAGTAGTTTATTAAAGAAACATTAATCAGCATTATAGACGTTGGGCCTCATGCAAGAACATTTTCATGTTCTTCTCCTAAACCTCTCAGACTTTTCAACATTTCATCTCTCTTAACACCTCAAACTCTTTTTAATCTCTGCTTTCAGTCTGATGAACGTCTCCTGAACGTTCAGCTTCATCGACACCCCTAAAAACGTCCATATGAGGCGACCTGTTGGCCAGAATCTACACAGACAAAACATAATAAGTTCAATTTCAGCAGTAAAGACAATAAGAAAGATTTAATATGACGCGTCATCAGAGCAGCGCTGTGACAAAAATAAAGAGGAAACGCTTTGACATGAAGTTAGAGGCTGAAAACCGTCTTTCTAAAGCAAAGTGACTGATATGAGAGGCATCATGTGACGTCACCGAGACATTAGAGGAGAGAATATTACAGCTGCAACACAACAATAAAATGATCCAAATGTTAAATGTTATGTTAATAAAATGTTCTCAAGTCGCTGGTTGGTTCCTCTGAAGAAGGAATCTGTTGGTACGACTGCGTCTTCATGAGGCCTGAACCAACAGCTCGACCTTTGTTTCCTGTTTACCTGATGATGTCATCACGAAGCACTTTGACTCTCGTAACTACGATGTGGTGACAATCATGTATGAAGAGAATTATTCTTGTAGTAAAAACAGAAACATGTAAAACCTGACAGGTGTGAATCAAACATGGAACATACAGATGTGGAGGGTTCACACCGTCAGTCAAGAGAATAATAAAGTATTATTATTATTACCATGGTAACAGTTACATATGACAGAGTGCAACTAGAGATGTGCTGGTATAACGTTATAACCCATCACCGTCGTCACCATGGTTACGTGACGTGAACACAGAGCAGCTGACTTTTATATAAAGATGGCCGATGCGTCTCCACTTCCTGCCGCTGTGCAAAAGTGAAGCCAAAATAATCTCCTTTTCAGGAGTGGCGGCCATCTTGCTCATGTGACGTAATTTGGAACCGGAGTCTGCGCAGTAGAGTCGGGCAGCGGGACACACCCCCCCTCAGCCGCCACGCTGCCGTCGAGGTTTGAGAGCAGCTGTCAGAGCTGTCGATCATGATGTCATCAAATAACTAATTAAAAACAAACTGATCAGAAAAACGAGCAGTTGGACAAACATCAGCGTGATAAGAACGACCTAAAATAACAGACTATAACTATAACTATAACATAACTTTGAGAAAAATGTGTTTGACGTGTAGTTTGATTTTGTAGTTTGACCCATCCACTAACATGGAGGGGGCGGGGCTTATTTATGACCTGTACTACAGCAGCCAGCAGGAGGCGATCCAGATGCCAGCAGATAAAACTCACTACAAAATAATCCAGAAGTCAATCCATCAGTTTCATGTGTGTGTAGAATCTGTTTCAACTGATTCAGACTGTCTGGTGTTTAAACTTCAGCTCTAATAGAAGCTGCAACACTCACTGTTACACAAACAGGACGTTTTGTTTAAACACTGAACTTTTTCTAAATTTTAGAGGGATCCCAAACTTTCCAAAGATGGCAAATATGTCAGAATAAAATTTGAAGAATTTTTTATAAACTCATGAACATTTATAATATTTCCATTTAGTGGAATTAAGCAGCTTCAGTGAAATGTTGAAAAAGCTGCAACTAAATGCACTAAATCTAATTTTCTAACTGAAAACGTACTTAACAGTAAATAAAAGAAGGTTCAAGAGGCTTTTACATTGCTGTTTAATCTTTTAGCAGGCTAATGTTTAGCATGTTTGGCTACTTATTGAAAGAAACTGTTCAGTATCTACAAGCTTCTCTTCGTTCTCTGTGTGGAACATCAAATATCAGATATTATTTTAACTGCACTTGTTTGCTTGTTACACCTACTGTAGGCTTTGCTGAACATTAGCAACAGTTAGCACTGCATGCTCCTGTAGCTTTAGACATGTATTCATTAGCATTTATTAGCATTTATTAGCATTGTGCTGTAGTTTAGAGTTTGGCAGTAGTAGAGACTTGTGAACATTCTCCACCATATAAAAGGCTGAATTAATGTCATGTGACTCAGCTGAGCTCATGTTCATCAGGACTGTTAGCTTCAACCTGAGCCCGTCCTCATTAAAGTCACATGACCTTCCAACAGGAAGTGACTGTGTTTTCTAGTCGAAGCTCAGTGATGAATCAAAATATGTTAAATATGGTGAAAATGCTTCATATTTTTTATTTCAGTCCATTCTTTAAACACATGAAAACCAACAGTTATTATAAGGATCTTAGTCTTGTGATGCTTATTTTAGTTATTTTTTAGGTAGATTGCAAATGATATTATTACTAATATTAATACATAATATAATACATTACTATACTATTACATTAATTACTACCTTTGACCTTCAGTGTTACTGAGCAGGAAAGTTTTTACTGGATGAATGAATGTAATTGAGAACTTTCAGCCTCCCAGTCTGAGATATTCCTCCACCAGTATGACCAGTATATCTGTGTTCTCTGTTCTCATACCAGTAGAAAACACCTGGAGGATTTCAGAGTGGTTTTGGGTGCAGATTTAAGATTATTGGCCTCATATCAAACTGTTATATTAATGTTAATTCAGCTGTTTTATGGTGTTATTCGCGTTCAGTGCTTTTCAATGAGCTGCTTGTGTTTTCGTGGTTGTGATGTCACTTCCTGGTTTTACAGACATTTTGTTGTTTTTTTTTCAGCAGGTGAGAGATCTGCTGTCAGTCACACGTCTGTTTGATATTCACTCTCAGATCTGGTTCTGTTTGACCTTCTTCCTCACCAAACCTTTGACCTTTCTGTGGCAGCTAGCGTACATTTAGCTTGTAATAGCTCCTGTGCTAAGAGAAGCCGCCCACATACAAACCTGATCATGTGTGAAAGCTTTTGGTTTTGTCACAATAATCGGTTAAAGCTGTGCAGAGCTGCTGTCACTGGTATTATCAGTATTATCATTATTATCATTATTATTATTATTATTATTATTATTATTATCAACTGCTGCTGGTTCCTTCATGCTAACGTTAGCTTCTGTTTCTTACTGGTATCTCCTGTTTTAATGAAGGTCCATCGTGTTTCAGTTGCTGCTGATTCTCTGTTAGTTTTTGGTCACTTATTGAAATTCACTGGTGCTAACACACACACACACACACACACACACACACACACACACACACACACACACACACACTCTCAGTGTTGTGCACTATAAACAGCTCAAACAGGGATCGACGTCAACAACAATCAAACTGACACTGAAACACTTGTTCATCATCAATAATAACTTCAGTACGAGTTGATTATATAGTAATAAGAGTCTGACTGATTGGCTGGGATCAATACATAAACTACAGTATCACAGTAGTGAAACGTCTTTTAGAGCATATTTCATTGATCTCAATATTTATTTGTGTCTTTATTGTTTTGCGAGATGCAGATTTCGTGTTTTTGGACTCCGTGTTTTTTGCTTGTTACTTGTAGTTTTGCTTGTTTTGGAGGGAAACTTCTCGTCAGTCTTCACATCTGCAGACGGACGGTGCTGCTGGTCTCTGTGCTGATTATATAACCACCTTCCTGATGAGTCATGTTGTGTTTGGATGTACGGGGAGCTGCTGCAGTCGTCAACATGCTGCAGTAATCCAGTAACTGAAGCCTTCGTTACTTTTCGGTTTTTCTCTGCAGACAAACTTCTGCTCATCGCTGCTGCTGTGAACATTTTTTTGTGTTTTTGACCAATTTTCATTTTGTGAGGACAAAATGAGATCAAATAAATAAGATTTCAAATAATTCATTGAGTGATTGCAGCCAAATACAAAACAATAATTCATCTGTGTGTTAAATCTTTAATAGGGTTCATCTTCTGCTTTCAGTGGTTTCCTGTTATTTATTTCCTGTTCTGATGTCAGATGTCAAACAAGGTCAAAGTTCAGAAACTTGAGGTGAACGTATGTAGAAATGTTGCCTGTAAGTCAAAACTCAGGGCTTCAACCTGCCCTGATGCTTCGTTTCAACGTTTTTTTTCTAACTTGCTGATGAACTGACGTCAGCTCACTGCACATGCTCATAAACAGCCGTCTGTTCTGTAGCCTTTGTTGCTAAGGTGGTTGCTAAGGTGTTTCTATGTGATTCAGCTCCAACATGTACGGATGGATTTGAGAAGTTGACATTTGGAGTAAAGAAGGAGAAGAAGAAGTGAAATCCTGCTACTATAGTTTGTTTACGTAGCCTCCGGAGCCGGAGGAAGCTTCCTGAAGCTGACCAATCAGAACAGAGTGGGCTCATCAGGAGGCGGGGCCTGTTTCAGACAGAGGCTGAACTGAGGGGCTGCATAAAGGACCAGTAGAGGATAAATAACTTAACTTTTTAACTGGAAAAGATATTCCAGTAGAGCCCGAGAATATAATACCAGTATGTCTGTATGAAAAATCAAACAATTAAAATAAAATAAAACAGAATAAAACACAAAAAACAGAATAAAACACAAAAAACAGAATAAAACACTCCTAGAATAAGATTAAAAGTCTTGAGCTGTGACTGAGGAAGAGACAGAAAGGTCATAGAGGAATAATAATTCACTAATCCATCAAGTGTTTACAGGTAATCAATAAAATCTTAAACTCAGTTCTAAAACAGGACTGATATGATCTCATCTTCTAGTCAGGAGCTAAATCCATCCCATAATATGCTTCATACTGTTGCTGCTGGTTATTTCTCCCATACATGTAATACAGGTTGGATAGAAACAGTTTACATGTCTGATTGATTATAGATTGATTAAAGAAGGAGATCCAGAGTATTGATGATTGATGAGTGAGCTGCAGTCTGAGAGTCTGAGGATGATGAAGCACTCTTCCTCCTACAAACTAACTTTATATACAACTAAACTACAACAGCAAACCCGTCGTCAAGGAAACATGATGTCACCATAATGAGTTTATTAACTGGTAAATAGTTAGAGAAGGATGAACAGTCACCATGGTAACCTGCTCTCTGCTGTCTGATCATAGCAACACTTCCATTCAAGCACTACAGTATTAATAACACAGTACATTTACTATATAGTACTGCACTTAAATACTATATTGAGGTACTTTACTTGAGTATTTTCATTTGATGCTACTTTGTACTTTTTTACTTCACTGCTTTAGTTCGTCTTTACTTACATCATCATCAATAATTACAATCACTAATAATATTTACTCTTCTGAAATGGGCCATTTACTGTTAACAGAGTATTTCTACACTGTAGTATTACTACTTTTATTGAAGTAAACCCTGAACACCGACAAATAAACGTAGAGATTGAGTCCAGACAGTGATGATGTGTTCAGTGAGTCCTGTCAGATGTGGTTGAAAGTTTCAGAAAAAAAGAGAGCAAGTGGACCTTGAGTTCAAATCATTTCTTAACTGTTAACCTGCAGCTGCTGAGTGTTCTGCTGTTGTTCTTTGGCTCAGAGCTGATCAATATATTTGTAATTGATAAAGATCAGATCAGGTTGTTTCATTACTTATTTCTTCTTTTTTTTTTCATTTAAATTTGCCTCCAGTGTTTTTGAACGGCCACGGAGACGGCTGTTAGCGGTTACTGTGGCAACAGTCAGAGTCATTGTTACCTGTTGCTATGGTGACAAAACAGCGGTTTGGGGTCTGGAGGTCATCCCTGACCTCGTTGGCTTCATTCAGCCTCGTTCTGATTCTCAGTGAGGGGTTACATGTATGACACACACACACACACACACACATCCCCCCCCACCCCCCCCCCCCCACCCCCCCCACCCCATGCTGCTTCTTCTTCTTCTTCTTCTTCTTCTCTGTATCTGGGTTTTCTTTGGTTTCCAGTCATCTGCTGTTTTACTGATTCTGTGTCTCATGATGTAAATATACAGACGGTCATTCTTCAGTCTGTTGACTTTATTCTTATGTAAATTATTTAAAAAGAGATTGAACATGGATGATAATCAATATATTATAAAAAGTCTGAAATACAAAAGAAATCTATTATCCACTGAAAACCATGAGAATGTACCTGATGATGATGATGATGATGATGATGATGACTGTTTCTGTGCGATGATTAACAACCATGATGATGATGATGATGATGATGATGATGATGATGATGTCATGAAGATGACTATGATAATGATGAACAATGAGGATGATGATGGTGCTGAATGATGAAGATTAAGATTAAAAACTCCTGATTCTAAAGAAACGATCCATGAAACCGTCTGTTTTCTTCCTGATGACATCACACGAGTCAGTCACATGACATCAAACGAGTCAAACAGATGACATCACACAAGTCAAACAGATGACATCACATGAGTCAACCACATGACATCACACAAGTCAGCCAGATGACATCACATGAGTCAAAGAGTCTGATAACATTTCAAAAAAATCAAGGTTCACAAGTTTATTGTTTGTTTATTTATTATTATTTATTATTTATGTATATTGTTTATTGTATCTCACATTTCAACAACAAAGCCTTTACATGAAACATTAAAGACATTAAAACTGCAAGAGAGACACATTATAAAAGACATTTAAATACAATTAAAATAGTTATTAAAGAGCTGAAAGAATAGAAAATAAAAACAGAACTCACAGTTGAGTGTAAACAAACAGAGACGTTTAAACTGAGACCTGCAGGTTTCTGGGAGTTTGTTCAGATACGTGGAGCATAAAACCTGAACGCTGCTTCTCCAGGTTTAGTTTGGACTCTGAGGACAGAAAGCAGACCTGATCCAGACCTGATCCAGACCTGATCCAGACCTGATCCAGACCTGATCCAGACCACCTAAGAGTCTGGATGCTTCATAAACCAACAGCAGCATTTTAAAGTCAGTTCTCTGACAGACAGGAAGTCAGTGTACAGACCTGAGAACTGGACTCATTGAGGACTCGATCAGCCAGCAGAGTCTGGATCCTGCTGAGAAACGGGTCCTTTAATCCTCGATAGATTCTTCATGTGACTGTTGGAAGTTCAGGTCTGAGTCCATGACGACACCAAGGTTCAGGTCCTGCAGACTGAAACCAAACCAACAACCAACAAACACTCATATTTATATTTTACTGCAGCAGCAGATCGTCTGTTCAGTATCAACATTTTCTCTTCATGTTTTGAAGCAGCGTTAAACATTTCTGCTGTTGCAGTTTAGTCGTATATGAGCATCATTTCTAGGAGACGGAGACTGATAGGTAAAAATTACCAAATAGACTGAGGTTGGTTGAAGTCAAGCGTCTCTTTAATCCAAACCAAACATATGTTGTAGACACGGAGAGTCCGCAGAGTCTCCGTGGAGAATTCTGACAAGACAAAGGGAAGTCACTAGTATATATTGACGGCCTTGATGCCCTGAGGAGGCACCTCTAGTTGTTTACAGATTCCTTCTAACAGACCTAGACGAAGCTTCACAGAGCTCTCACTTCCACATGATGTCCATATGTCTATCATAGTGTTCCCCTCAAGGCCCTGCCGCCAAATACATACATACATATGACCATATCTACTTAACTAATACATGAATTTTTCTATCATTTCCCCCATTTATACTTTGTAAAACAAATGAATAAAATCAAAAACATAGAAAAATGCATAGTGAGAACTAAATGTGTAATTGATTAGGATATTCATAATACAGGATACAATCAAATCAACATCAAATCATCATGAATGAACATAGATATAAGAGTGGATTTTAAATTGATTACATGGTTACATGATAAAAGATTACAATCATAGTGAAATCAATCAACATCAACTATGCATACTATTGACATACTGGCTGGACGCAGCTCAGTGCTGGTTCCCAGTAAAGCGACACAGACGTGTGTGATGTTTGGTTGCTGGTTTGTTCTGCAGCTTCTCGTCGTCTTCATGAGCCGCTGTGAGTCTTTTCTCCATCAGCACCACAGGAGGCAGAAAGCTTTAATAAGAGACGTGTTTTTGCCTTTAAATGTCTTCGTCAGCTGATAGATCATCAGTTACAAATTTCATCTCATTTTCACACTTTAAGGGCAACAAAAAGAAATCAGGAAATACTCATTTTATATCTTCCTTACTTCTGACAATCATAATATTACTCTTGTTGCATCATATTTTATGTTTAAATCTGCTGTGAACATGTAAATAAATAGTTTACCAGAGCCCAAAGTGATGCTTGTTTAGTTCAAACCACAAAGATATTTAAAACTTTTTTCTTTTTTTTGTGTGTTTTTTGTGCACAAATAGAAAATGAGCAGAAATTTACAGATTAAAGGTTTTCTCACTGCAAGTGTCAGAAGGAGGCATTCTGGGTCACGTTCACGCCTCCAATCTGCTGCCGGCTGAAGCAGGTGGAGGTCATGATGAGCTGTGTGTGTGTGTGTGGGGGGGGGGGGGGGTAATTCAATTAAAGGCTTAGCAAGTGAGAAAGGGAGCAGCAGCAGCAGCAGGAGGACGATCGAACTCATTCACACTTCAGGAAAAACACACATGAGCACTTTTTCCTCTCCCGCTGGATCAAACTGGATTTCCATCAACCCGACTGGAATTCAAAACAACTTTCCTGTTGAGCCTTTAACGCCTGCTGAGACGGCACAGGAAGCAGGAAGTGCTGAATACAGGAAGTACCATGAGGAGCAGGAGGGTCACTTTAGGCTGTAACACTCCTGTACACTGAAATGTTTCAACACTTTAGTGACTAATGTTACATCTTTTGTGACTGTTTGTCGTCTCTGACGGACTCAGCAGACTCACCTCGGACTCGCTAGCTGATTGGTTAATCTTTAGCTCAGCTGTGAGTGACGGGACACGACTGAAAGTAAATAAATGGAGGACATTTGCCTGTTTCAGCTTCCAACACATTTAAAGTCCACTGAAGGAGAGAAGCCTCCTAAACGGTCTTAACCTGCTAGCGATGTAGCTAATCTGCAGCTGAGGTGAAAATGGGCAGTAAATAGTCTGATTTGGTGTCTTTTCCTGCATCAGATTTTAGTGTTTCTGCCTTTTAAAGGAATCTGAATCGTTCAAACAAACAAGGTTTCTGTGAGATGAGTTTATGTGCTAGCAAAGGAAGCTAATCTGTAGCCAGAAGCTACAGCAGCTTCTCACAAGGATTAAATCTTCCTGCGTCTCAGCCGACAGATTCAACAGAGAACCGCTGAGATGATTTTACGTCTGTTTTCTTGTTTAACAGCTTTAAGTCAGTGAGTCAGTAACTAAGTACATTTACTCAAGTACTGTACTGTAGTACAGTTTGAGGTACTTGTACTTTACTTGAGTATTTCCATGTGATGCTACTTTCTACATTTCAGAGGGAAATATTGTACTTTCTACTCCACTACATTTATTTGACAGCTTTAGTTACTTTTCAGATGAAGATTTGACACAATGGATAATATAACAAGCTTTTAAAATACAACACATTGTTAAAGATGAAACCAGTGGTTTCCAACCTTTTTGTCTTTTGACGTCTTACAAAAAGCAGTGTGTAGTCGGGGTCACATTTCACATGTCTATGAGTTGTTAACAGCTCCACCAAATAGTGATTTTTCCCTCTAAACTTCTCACATGCTTTCATTTCAATAAATGTTCAAATGATCCAATATTTCAGCAAAAATCAAAGATTAGAGAAAAAGTCCAAAAACTGAAAACAGATTTGTGTATCAGAACTTTGTTTTTTCTTCTTTCCTCTCCCATTAATCATCTCACCACCCCTCAGATTTATCTGCTGACCCTTTGGAGGGGCCCGACCCCTAGGTTGGGAACCACTGGACTAAACTAGCTAACTGTATATAAAGTAGTGTAAACTAGCTCCACCTCCAGCAGCTACAACAGTAACATGCTGCTCTAACACTGATGCTTCACTATTAATAATCTAATGATGTCATATATAATAATATATCAGTCAGAGGGACCAAACCACTACTTTTACTGCAATACTTTAACTACATCAAGCTCATAATACTTATGTACTTTTACTGCAATACTTTAACTACATCAAGCTCATAATACTTATGTACTTTTACTGCAATACTTTAACTACATCAAGCTCATAATACTTATGTACTTTTACTGCAATACTTTAACTACATCAAGCTCATAATACTTATGTACTTTTACTGCAATACTTTAACTACATCAAGCTCATAATACTTATGTACTTTTACTGCAATACTTTAACTACATCAAGCTCATAATACTTATGTACTTTTACTGCAGTAAAGGATGTGAATACTTCTTTCACAGTAAACAGTGAATACTGACTGAGAGGAAATTATCACATATTCATCACATTTCTTTACGTGTACTGAAGCGTGAGCGTCTTTCACTGATGCTCACAACAGGAAATGTGATTCCTATAAACATTTGCATCTCCAGATATTGATCCATTGAAGAGGACGTAGCGTGTTTCACACCTAACAACACAGAACATTAGATAAATATGAAGTTACTGCAGACGGACCAGATACTCACTGATGATACACTGAACAAGTATTTTTCATTATCTACGAGTCTGATGATTATTTTCTCAATTAATTTATTCTTTTTATGTACAAAATGTTAAAAGATATTGAAAAATATCCATATTAATGTGATCATCAAACTCTGAGAAGCTAAAACTGGTGAAGTTTAGCTTTAACTTGCTGCCTCCCATTTTAACTCAACTCAACTTTATTTATATCGTATTTTACACACAAGAACAGTAGATTAACTCTGACTGATATATTGATATATATTTGATACATTTGTCTTTTAAAAATACATATATATATATATATATATATACTAATACTAATCTCCCGTCATGATCCTGAACCCAGAAGACAAAATAAACCAAAGTCAAAGCCAGACGGAGAGGATATGTGAAGACACATATCAGATAAAATGTGAATAAAAGTCTCACTACTGTGCAGATTATTTGTCTGCAAATGTCGGTGCAATCAGAGAAAGATTAAAACCAGCTGAACAACCTTTGACCTTATCGATCAAGTATCCAGTTTATCACACGAAACGAGCAAATATCAGAGAAAAGGGAGGAAAAATGCATCAATATATCAGATACAACATCTATTGTCATGTGAAGATATTCTGTCTCATGTTAAAGCAGGAAGCAGTTTGAACTTGAGACAAACTCATGTCTGACAAACACTCGTCTGTCTAACAAACACTCGTCTGTCTAACAAACACTCGTCTGACTAACAAACACTCATCTGACTAACAAACATTCGTCTGACTGTCTAACAAACACTCGTCTGACTGTCTAACAAACACTCGTCTGACTGTCTAACAAACACTCGTCTGACTGACTAACAAACACTCGTCTGTCTAACAAACACTCGTCTGACTGTCTAACAAACACTCGTCTGTCTAACAAACACTCGTCTGACTAACAAACACTCGTCTGTCTAACAAACACTCGTCTGACTGACTAACAAACACTCGTCTGACTGACTAACAAACACTCGTCTGACTGTCTAACAAACACTCGTCTGACTGTCTAACAAACACTCGTCTGACTGTCTAACAAACACTCGTCTGTCTAACAAACACTCGTCTGACTAACAAACACTCGTCTGTCTAACAAACACTCGTCTGACTGTCTAACAAACACTCGTCTGTCTAACAAACACTCGTCTGACTGTCTAACAAACACTCGTCTGACTGTCTAACAAACACTCGTCTGTCTAACAAACACTCGTCTGTCTGTCTAACAAACACTCGTCTGACTGTCTAACAAACACTCGTCTGACTAACAAACACTCGTCTGACTGTCTAACAAACACTCGTCTGTCTAACAAACACTCGTCTGTCTAACAAACACTCGACTGACTGTCTAACAAACACTCGTCTGTCTAACAAACACTCGACTGACTGTCTAACAAACACTCGTCTGTCTAACAAACACTCGTCTGACTGTCTAACAAACACTCGTCTGACTAACAAACACTCGTCTGACTGTCTAACAAACACTCGTCTGACTGTCTAACAAACACTCGTCTGACCAACAAACACTCGTCTGACTAACAAACACTCGTCTGACTGTCTAACAAACACTCGTCTGTCTAACAAACACTCGTCTGACTGTCTAACAAACACTCGTCTGACTGACTAACAAACACTCGTCTGACTGTCTAACAAACACTCGTCTGACTGTCTAACAAACACTCGTCTGTCTAACAAACACTCGTCTGACTGTCTAACAAACACTCGTCTGTCTAACAAACACTCGTCTGACTAACAAACACTCGTCTGACTAACAAACACTCATCTGACTAACAAACACTCGTCTGACTGTCTAACAAACACTCGTCTGACTAACAAACACTCGTCTGACTAACAAACACTCGTCTGACTGTCTAACAAACACTCGTCTGACTGTCTAACAAACACTCGTCTGTCTAACAAACACTCGTCTGACTGTCTAACAAACACTCGACTGACTGTCTAACAAACACTCGTCTGACTGTCTAACAAACACTCGTCTGACTAACAAACACTCGTCTGTCTAACAAACACTCGTCTGACTAACAAACACTCGTCTGTCTAACAAACACTCGTCTGTCTAACAAACACTCGTCTGTCTAACAAACACTCGTCTGACTGTCTAACAAACACTCGTCTGACTGTCTAACAAACACTCGTCTGACTAACAAACACTCGTCTGACTGTCTAACAAACACTAGTCTGTCTAACAAACACTCGTCTGTCTAACAAACACTCGTCTGTCTAACAAACACTCGTCTGTCTAACAAACACTCGTCTGACTGTCTAACAAACACTCGTCTGTCTAACAAACACTCGTCTGACTGTCTAACAAACACTCGTCTGTCTAACAAACACTCGTCTGACTGTCTAACAAACACTCGTCTGACTGTCTAACAAACACTCGTCTGTCTAACAAACACTCGTCTGACTGTCTAACAAACACTCGTCTGTCTAACAAACACTCGTCTGACTGTCTAACAAACACTCGTCTGACTGTCTGACAAACACTCGTCTGACTGTCTAACAAACACTCGTCTGACTGTCTAACAAACACTCGTCTGACTAACAAACACTCGTCTGACTGACTAACAAACACTCGTCTGTCTAACAAACACTCGTCTGACTGACTAACAAACACTCGTCTGACTGTCTAACAAACACTCGTCTGACTGTCTAACAAACACTCGTCTAACAAACACTCGTCTGACTGACTAACAAACACTCGTCTGTCTAACAAACACTCGTCTGACTGACTAACAAACACTCGTCTGACTGTCTAACAAACACTCGTCTGACTGTCTAACAAACACTCGTCTGTCTAACAAACACTCGTCTGACTGACTAACAAACACTCGTCTGACTGACTAACAAACACTCGTCTGACTGTCTAACAAACACTCGTCTGTCTAACAAACACTCGTCTGACTGTCTAACAAACACTCGTCTGTCTAACAAACACTCGTCTGTCTAACAAACACTCGTCTGACTAACAAACACTCGTCTGTCTAACAAACACTCGTCTGTCTAACAAACACTCGTCTGACTAACAAACACTCGTCTGACTGTCTAACAAACACTCGTCTGTCTAACAAACACTCGTCTGACTAACAAACACTCGTCTGTCTAACAAACACTCGTCTGTCTAACAAACACTCGTCTGACTAACAAACACTCGTCTGACTGTCTAACAAACACTCGTCTGTCTAACAAACACTCGTCTGTCTAACAAACACTCGTCTGACTAACAAACACTCGTCTGTCTAACAAACACTCGTCTGTCTAACAAACACTCGTCTGACTAACAAACACTCGTCTGACTGTCTAACAAACACTCGTCTGACTAACAAACACTCGTCTGACTGACTAACAAACACTCGTCTGTCTAACAAACACTCGTCTGACTAACAAACACTCGTCTGACTGTCTAACAAACACTCGTCTGTCTAACAAACACTCGTCTGACTAACAAACACTCGTCTGACTGTCTAACAAACACTCGTCTGACTAACAAACACTCGTCTGTCTAACAAACACTCGTCTGACTGTCTAACAAACACTCGTCTGTCTAACAAACACTCGTCTGTCTAACAAACACTCGTCTGACTGTCTAACAAACACTCGTCTGTCTAACAAACACTCGTCTGTCTAACAAACACTCGTCTGACTGTCTAACAAACACTCGTCTGTCTAACAAACACTCGTCTGACTAACAAACACTCGTCTGACTGTCTAACAAACACTCGTCTGTCTAACAAACACTCGTCTGACTGTCTAACAAACACTCGTCTGACTGTCTAACAAACACTCGTCTGACTAACAAACACTCGTCTGTCTAACAAACACTCGTCTGTCTAACAAACACTCGTCTGACTAACAAACACTCGTCTGTCTAACAAACACTCGTCTGACTGTCTAACAAACACTCGTCTGTCTAACAAACACTCGTCTGACTGTCTAACAAACACTCGTCTGACTAACAAACACTCATCTGTCTAACAAACACTCGTCTGACTGACTGACTAACAAACACTCGTCTGACTGTCTAACAAACACTCGTCTGACTGTCTAACAAACACTCGTCTGACTGTCTAACAAACACTCGTCTGTCTAACAAACACTCGTCTGACTGTCTAACAAACACTCGTCTGACTGTCTAACAAACACTCGTCTGACTGTCTAACAAACACTCGTCTGACTAACAAACACTCATCTGACTGACTAACAAACACTCGTCTGACTGTCTAACAAACACTCGTCTGACTGTCTAACAAACACTCGTCTGACTAACAAACACTCGTCTGACTGACTAACAAACACTCGTCTGACTGTCTAACAAACACTCGTCTGACTAACAAACACTCGTCTGACTGACTAACAAACACTCGTCTGACTGACTAACAAACACTCGTCTGACTGTCTAACAAACACTCGTCTGACTGTCTAACAAACACTCGTCTGACTGACTAACAAACACTCGTCTGACTGACTAACAAACACTCGTCTGACTGACTAACAAACACTCGTCTGACTGTCTAACAAACACTCGTCTGACTGACTAACAAACACTCGTCTGACTGACTAACAAACACTCGTCTGACTGACTAACAAACACTCGTCTGACTGACTAACAAACACTCGTCTGACTGTCTAACAAACACTCGTCTGACTGTCTAACAAACACTCGTCTGACTGTCTAACAAACACTCGTCTGACTGACTAACAAACACTCGTCTGACTGACTAACAAACACTCGTCTGACTGACTAACAAACACTCGTCTGACTGTCTAACAAACACTCGTCTGACTGACTAACAAACACTCGTCTGACTGACTAACAAACACTCGTCTGACTGACTAACAAACACTCGTCTGACTGACTAACAAACACTCGTCTGACTGTCTAACAAACACTCGTCTGACTGACTAACAAACACTCGTCTGACTGTCTAACAAACACTCGTCTGACTGACTAACAAACACTCGTCTGACTGACTAACAAACACTCGTCTGACTGTCTGACAAACACTCGTCTGACTGTCTAACAAACACTCGTCTGACTGACTAACAAACACTCGTCTGACTGACTAACAAACACTCGTCTGACTGTCTAACAAACACTCGTCTGACTGTCTAACAAACACTCGTCTGACTGTCTAACAAACACTCGTCTGACTGTCTAACAAACACTCGTCTGACTGTCTAACAAACACTCGTCTGACTGTCTAACAAACACTCGTCTGTCTAACAAACACTCGTCTGACTGTCTAACAAACACTCGTCTGACTAACAAACACTCGTCTGTCTAACAAACACTCGTCTGACTGTCTAACAAACACTCGTCTGTCTAACAAACACTCGTCTGTCTGTCTAACAAACACTCGTCTGTCTAACAAACACTCGTCTGACTGTCTAACAAACACTCGTCTGACTAACAAACACTCGTCTGACTGTCTAACAAACACTCGTCTGTCTAACAAACACTCGTCTGTCTAACAAACACTCGTCTGACTGTCTAACAAACACTCGTCTGTCTAACAAACACTCGTCTGTCTGTCTAACAAACACTCGTCTGTCTAACAAACACTCGTCTGACTGTCTAACAAACACTCGTCTGTCTAACAAACACTCGTCTGACTAACAAACACTCGTCTGACTGTCTAACAAACACTCGTCTGACTAACAAACACTCGTCTGACTGTCTAACAAACACTCGTCTGTCTAACAAACACTCGTCTGACTGTCTAACAAACACTCGTCTGTCTAACAAACACTCGTCTGACTAACAAACACTCGTCTGACTGTCTAACAAACACTCGTCTGTCTAACAAACACTCGTCTGTCTAACAAACACTCGTCTGTCTAACAAACACTCGTCTGTCTGTCTAACAAACACTCGTCTGTCTAACAAACACTCGTCTGACTGTCTAACAAACACTCGTCTGACTAACAAACACTCGTCTGACTGTCTAACAAACACTCGTCTGTCTAACAAACACTCGTCTGTCTAACAAACACTCGTCTGACTGTCTAACAAACACTCGTCTGACTAACAAACACTCGTCTGACTGTCTAACAAACACTCGTCTGTCTAACAAACACTCGTCTGTCTAACAAACACTCGTCTGACTGTCTAACAAACACTCGTCTGTCTAACAAACACTCGTCTGACTGTCTAACAAACACTCGTCTGACTGACTAACAAACACTCGTCTGACTGTCTAACAAACACTCGTCTGACTAACAAACACTCGTCTGACTGTCTAACAAACACTCGTCTGACTAACAAACACTCGTCTGACTGTCTAACAAACACTCGTCTGTCTAACAAACACTCGTCTGACTGTCTAACAAACACTCGTCTGACTGTCTAACAAACACTCGTCTGTCTGACAAACACTCGTCTGACTGTCTAACAAACACTCGTCTGTCTAACAAACACTCGTCCTCGTGTTGGTTTGATGCTGATGATGCTGCAGTGACGCTGACTGACTTCCTGACAGAGAAACGCTCTCGCTCTCCTGCCTCCACAGTTTGGAGGATCACAGTTGGTGTTTTTATTCCTGCTTCAAGGACACACAGCAGAAAGACAAATCACCTCCAGGGAAACCATGGAAACGGCCCGGTTTTAAGAGGCGGGGCCCGCGGCTCCACTCAGCTGCAGCCACCTGGAATACTTTTTGAGTTTTGATGAAGTCCTTAAAGGGGGAGA
>NC_058110.1:36348752-36381252 GCF_914725855.1 Thunnus albacares | reverse complement strand
ATGAATGTTATGTTACAAATATGCTCTATAAGAACATTTGAGACTCGGCAGGTACGCTCATCATGTTCATAAGAAACATAAATAAGTATTTGGTCGTATTGAAACTTCATCTCTGTTGTTGTAGAATTAGATTGTAGCTCAAACTATGATTCTGATTCTTTAAGTTTAAGTTTAAGTAGGTTGAGGTTAGGTAAAGGTGAGGCAGGGTGTGTGTGTGTGTGTGTGTGTGTATGTGTGTGTGTGTGTGTGATGCAGTCCTGCGTGTTTCCTCCTCTCTGCTCATCCAGCAGACTCAGCAGCAGCAGCAGCAGCTGAATACATTTGCAACTCGTTTTAAATCAAACATGAATTCATGTTAAATACTGCAAACACACAGCGGAGCAGCTCCGCTTCCTCTTCAGCTGAGCTGACGAAGGTCGAGCTGAGCTGTGGATATACTGGGAGCAGCACCAATTACACCAGTAACACCAGTTACACCGGGACAAACAGAACCAAAAAAATGACCCGTTTCTCTGTTCAAGCATGCTGCATCCTTTAATGGTCCTCAGGATTGTGGGTTATTTTGCCTTTTTTTTAGACAAAGACGGAGAAATACTGAGACTGTGAGGAAGATCTGTAGTTTATTGATGTACAAAAACATAAACAGACACAAATCACTACTTGCGAAACACGTCTAAGTGCGTTTTAAAGGAGCAGACCCGTGTTTTCAGCCTGTATACTTAATATTCCAAATATGTCTCATAAATATTGTTTACTAGATGTTTTTTTTCCAAATTCATTAAGGAGGAAACTTAATTGCATCCTGGATTATGTGAAAGAAATGTTGCGTTCTTGTGCTGTACAGACGCCCGGTGTGCTTTACTTAAGTACAGTTCTGAGGTACTTGTACTTTACTTGAGTATTTCCATGTGATGCTACTTTATACTTCCACTCCACTACATTTATTTGACAGCTTTAGTTACTTTTCAGATGAAGATTTGACATAAAATAACATAACGAGCTCATAAATTACAGTATAATAACAGTAATTCCAGATTAAATCAGAGGATCTCTGAGACGTTTCCCCTCACATGGTTTCAAATAAATAAATAAATAACTCTTTGAGGCCCAAAGAGGTAAAACTCTCCAATACTTCACAAAAAATGTAAAGATTAAAGGAAATTCATTCTAATCCTACCCAATCTATCATCTCAGAACCACTCAGATTTATCTAATGAGCCTCACAAAGCAGTTTAAACTCTGCTTTATGAGCTGCTTATGCACCGACTCATCAGTACTAATAATGTTCAACTCAACATATCAGTCAATTTCTACAAAACCAGCACTTTTACTTTAGTATCTTTGAGTAGTAAATGTAGCTGATAATAAAATGCAGGACTTCTACTTGCACTGAAGTATTTTTACATTGTTGTATTGATACTGAAGGAGGCTGACGCTATACAGAGCTAGTTTAGGATTTTAACACTGGACACGGTTCATGTCCTGCGTGTTGTTGGGATTAAACTATTAGAACATAAGTTTAGGGAAATACGGTGGATTTGGTTAAACGAACCATGACCATACAAACATGAATCCTGCTTCACAGAGTAAACACAGTGACACTGGATGTTCTGCTCATAAAAGCTTTGCAGATACGTTTTATTAAAAATGTTTCTTCGTTATGTTGACGAGGGATGTGCAGAGAGCCCAGTATGTGTATGTGTATTTGTATTGGGATAAAAGTGGAATTAGGCGTAAAAGTCCAGTTTTTTGATATATAACTGACGAGTGCGCTGAATACTGAGCTAAAACTTTACTCATCACATCATTGCAGTGAGACCTCTACCTATCTATACACCCCTTGGGAGCACTTGGTGTGTGTCAGTAGTTCAGTTTTATCTCTGGGGAACACCCCAACTCCGGGACTGATGTCCAAATAAGGAAATGTGCGTCATGCAGCAGGTGGATGTGACTCCCCTCGTTGAGACCTGCTGATAGACGTCACAGCGGAGCAGAGGAGAGACACTGAGATAGTGATGTAACCGACCTGCACGCTGATATTAGACATGGTTTTTTCTTCCCAAAAACAAATAATTAGCAACTCTGCTCCTAGAAATTACGTTCATATTTGACTAAATTGCAACAGCAACTATGTTTTGTTAGAAACGTGATGCTAGAAAACGTCGGCCCCTCCTCCCCGACTCGATGACACCAGAGCAAGAGAGAGAGAGAGAGCAGCGTGGTCGAGCAAGCTAGAGAGTGAATGAAGAGAGGGAGAAGCAGTGAATCAGAGAAATAAAATGTTATTTTTGTTCTAAAGCACCACAAAAACAGAAAAAACGTTCACACCTCCACACAACCCTGCAGGAAGGTGACGCGTTTTCTGGATCTAGTGTGAATGCAGATCTTCATCCTGTCCACCGCTGTGGCCTCTCTGCTCTGTGTGTGTGTAGCTAAGCCCCGCCCTCAACAGACACACAGACCTGCTGCTCTTTATACATCCACGACACAGACACGGCCATGTAATCTGGTCACTATGCTACAGATATGCATATTGGACTTACATTCACCACTTGGACAGAAACGTGACTGCTGAATGTGGAAATAAGCAGCTGTTTGCTAACAAGTTGTCAACTTAAAGATGATGATGTGTCAGAGTTTTGTTCACTACGTGTTTCTGATGGAAACTAAAGAATGTGTAACTATCACATCATCAGCAATATAGTTTTATGTCAAAGTTATGTTCAGTAAATTGATCAAATTCTGGCAGTGCTGAGAGTGCTGAGTGTGCTGAGAGTGCTGAGTGCTGGCAGACGTGAAGCTGTGTGTTACATTAGAAATCACATAGAAACCAGAATACTGTGGTCCAGAATAGACGGGCTTATCTGATCTCTGTATGGTTTTATTGTCCTGGTTTGGAGTCTTATCTTTAAATCTGCAGATTTAAAGTTAGTTTCTGTAGCAGTTTGTCACTTTCCTTTTCTTAGTGGTGCAGCAGCTGACAACACCTGGATGATGCTGAAACCCTGCAGAAACACGTCAGCCATGTTTGGTACTAAAAAGGTCTGTTGCTGCTTCGCTGCGGTTGTGTTTGAGCTGTGGGACGATTTGAATCAAACACACCTGAACTAGGTCAGATGAACTGTATCCTGCCCACGCTGCTGACAAGGAAACAGCTTTTCATCATGTCAGAGCCTCATTTGGTGGAAAAAAATATTTTTAATTTGATTTGTGTGATCCTCAGTACTTGAGGACATTTTTTACCTCTTTAGAATATCTCTAACTAAGAAGTCTCTAACCCAGCTTTTGAAAAAAGACATTATGGAGTCACTAAGGTTAATACTAGGGGTGGTGCTGAATACAAATATGTTATTCGGCAAAGCACAAATAGAGGGTTTTTTATGAACATTTATTTTGTACAAATATTTTAAAAATGATTTGTTTTCGGGAAGAAAAAACCATGTCAGATACCAGAGTGCAGGTCGGTTACATCACTATCTCAGTGTCTCTCCTCTGCTCCGCTGTGACGTCTATCAGCAGGTCTCAACGAGGGGAGTCACATCCACCTGCTACATGACGCACATTTCCTTATTTAGACATCAGTCCCGGAGTTGGGGGTGTTCCCCAGAGATAAAACTGAACTACTGACACACACCAAGTGCTCCCACAAGGGACTGTTGTTCCTCTTCTCCTTTCACAAAGTTAGGTTGTAAAAAATAGGCAATAAATGAAAAGTGCAAAGCAAGAATCACCTTTGAAGTTCTTTCCTACATGGTAGATACTCTTCTGTCTGTGTGTTATGGGTGTATAAATAGGTAGAGGTCTGTCTGCAATGAGGCGATGAGTAAAGTTTTAACTCAGTAGTCAGCGCAGTCGTCTGTGATGTGAGAGACTGAAGTTCGAGGCCCGCTGTGGGGACCTTCTTCATATGGTATTTTATTCATAAACATTTATTTTAACCCTTTAATATCCTAAAATTAAAAGCGTAATAAAAACAAAAACAGGATTTTTACGCCTATCTCCACTTTTATTCAAATATAAATACAAATAAATTTCCTGCCTCAAGAAATATAGATACAAATACAAATACTGCAAATCCCGACAGCTTACAAAAACAACAATGGTCAGAGATCATTTTTTTCATACATACACTAAAATCTGGAACCGGTACTGGAATAAGTGCACGTGAAACTGATCTGTCTTGTGTTGGAAGTAGAGCAATAAGTGTTGGAGGGGAGTTATTATTCTGGATCTGAAAGTAAAATTTAATGGCTGGATTACTCGTGTAGTTATGAAAGTTTAGGGCAGAGTATGAATGTTCAGTGCAGTGGTGAGTTCATGGGGGGAAGGAAAGCTCTATTGTCTAGTCTTGCTATTGGTTCAATGGTTTTCATTTGTGTTGAGGGACCAAACTGATTATAAACATACAATTTCTGATTGAACTTCTTGGTTAAATTATGAATGTGGTTTCGATAAATGTGATGTTAATCAAAGAATACTCCAAGACATTTGTAGGTTTCTGTGATAGATATATATATTTCTTAGAGGAATGGAAATACATTGATAGTTAGATGATTAGATTTCAACCAGAGGAGTCTTTAGTTTATGACATCAGGGTTTGAATCAGAAAGAACGATTACAGTGTCGTCAGCATATAGTAACAATAGGAATATTTAGACATATTGGGAAGGTCACTGATATACAGAAGAGTAAAGGACCCAAAATGCTGCCTTGTGGAACTCCTCATATTACAGGTTATAACTGATTTCAAACACTTGGGACTTGTTAGATAGATATGAGGAGAACATCATTACCACAAAAGAGGAAATCTGATGACTCAGCTGTTAGAATATACAGTGCAGATTTTGAACAGAGCTCAAATATTTTGAACATGCACCAGTTAAATGACTTCCTGGAAACTTAAAAGAGTTTCCACACATATTCCAATGCTATAAATCCAGTGGTATTTAAATGATTCAACAGTGGTTGCATTCCAGTATCAGGTATTCAAATGCTTATAAGATTCTACGTATTATGGTTAGTATTTGCCTCCATAGCTCTGCACACGGAGTCCATTGCAAGTATTTAATGAAAAGCCAAGCTTTCTGTCACATGACCTTCATCTGGGCAAATATGTAACAAAAGAGGTTATAATGACAGCAAACACAGCACACTTGTGTTTTGTTGGGCAAGTACTCATGGGAAATGTAGTAGTAGTTCCTAGGGTCGGACATTTATTGGAATATCCACAAATACAAATAAACTGCAGGTAAATTCAATACAGACAGTAAAAATAACTTCCTGTATTAGAGTCAGCTCTCCTCTCTGTGATCTCTCTCCTAACACCTGGTTCTTCATTTTAGAAGGGAGATGGGTGATGTTTTCATTGTGAGGTGAATCTGATGGTTTGGAAATGATAAAGCATTTGATCCATTTCATCAGCGTTTCCTCTCCTTTCACTTGACTTGCAGTCTACCCCCAGCAGAGCAGGGAGAAAAAATGTAAATACAATAAAAAATTCATTGCCTTGACCTATTTGTTCAGGCAACTCACCTCGAAAAACACAAAAACACAACTCTAAATATCCAGGACACGCTTCCATATATCACAATGTAAACATCCAAATCAGAGCTAACTGACACACATTCTCATCTATTGTTTATATCTCTACTTCCATCATTTATTCTCGTTTTAGTTTCCCTCCAGTTTCTCATAATTTGCCTTTTCTGCTCAGACGCTGAATTCAGATCGTAAACGTGCTAAAAAGCTGCTGTTGACTCTTATCTTTAAGCAGAGTTGAGCATATTGTTTTAGCGGTTTGTGAATTTTGAGGGCAGAGCTTTGTAGAGAAGAGGCAGCAGCTCCAAAATAAGCCGGTCCCTCCGGGGGGCCTCGGTGAAGTGAAGTGAAGTGTTAAGACACTCAAGTGCTCCAGCGCTCAATTATTTAGCAAGTGAGATGCTGGGATGTTTGCTAGCCGCTGTAGCTAGCAGGGCAAGCCAGGAGGAGGTTTGGTGGAGAAAGCAGAGACGGAGACGACCTTAAATTCTGGAAAAGGTATATTGATATTTATTATTTCTCCCTGGAGGTTTGTTCAAGTCTTTGTTAGATACAGTAGGTGTTTGTCTTGTTGCAGTTGCTCTTGCATGTAGCAGAAAATACAGCAGGGCTTTATGAAAAGTGAAGTATTTAAACTGGAACGGTCTGTAAACAGCTAACTCTCCTGTCAGACTTCATGTATTGTGTTCAGTTTCTCTGTTTTGTGCTTCTTTTCATCGCAATGGACAGAATTAAAGTTGAGTCAGACAGGAGTATAAATATCCAGCTGGTTTACGATCATTTGGACTGTTTTTCATCCTGCCTGGTGGTGCTGCCTCAGGACAGCAGTGATGCTTGTTCATTGTCACAGAGCAAGACGTTTCAACACTTACTGAACAGATTCCCTGAAATAGAGATATTGATGAGAGATTAATTATAAAGATTTTGGTGTTAAAGTAAAAGAATTACATTCAGAATTAGAGTTAGATTTACTTTATTACAGATCCAAACAGCTTCTACTGCTCCTGCTCATAACCGCTGCTGATACTGCTGCTAACTTCTGTTGATACTGCTGGTAATACCACTAGTTATTGATACTGCTAACATCTGATATAAAGGTGTGAAGTGGGAGGAGATAGTTCCTGCAGGCTCCTGGTTCCTGCAGTAAAAGTCTCGTTCATGTTTCTCTCAGTTCTCTCTTCTACAGTTTGAATCAACATGAAACTCTCCATTGAATCATCAGAACAAAAGATGAACAACTCTGTTAGAAAATATCTGGTTCTTTAGTAAAAAGTCAAAGCTACAAAACTGTGGGCATAAAGATTTGGGGGTACAAGTTAACTACAACTCCCAAGATGAGTTTCTGTGTTCAGTAACATCAAGGAGATCAATTAAAGAAACATTATAAATGTGAATACAGAAAGAGGAAAGATACTTCAGGAACCAGCGACTCCTCGCACTCCACAGCTGTCCATCTGCTGCTGTTGATATCACTTAACTGCTGCTGATACAACTAACATCTACTGTAGCTAATTGCTGTTAACACTGTTAATTGCTTCTGATACTGCTTCTAACTGTAACCATGCTGTTACTGCTGCTGCTATCTGCTGGTAAAACTGTTAATTGCTTCTGATACTGTTGTTACTGCTAACATCTACAGCTGCTGCAATCTGCTGGTAATACTGCTAACATCTACTGCTTCTGCAATCTGCTGGTAATACTGCTAACATCTACTGCTTCTGCTAACTGCTGGTAATACTGCTAACATCTACTGCTTCTGCTAACTGCTGGTAATACTGCTAACATCTACAGCTGCTGCAATCTGCTGGTAATACTGCTAACATCTACTGCTCCTGCTATCTGCTGGTAATACTGCTAACTGCTGGTAATACTGGTAACATCTACTGCTGCTGCTATCTGCTGGTAATACTGCTAACATCTACTGCTCCTGCTATCTGCTGGTAATACTGCTAACTGCTGGTAATACTGGTAACATCTACTGCTGCTGCTATCTGCTGGTAATACTGCTAATTGCTGGTAATACTGCTAACATCTACTGCTTCTGCTATCTGCTGATAATACTGCTAACATCTACTGCTTCTGCTATCTGCTGGTAATACTGATAACTGCTGGTAATACTGCTAACATCTACTGCTTCTGCTATCTGCTGGTAATACTGCTAACATCTACTGCTTCTGCTATCTGCTGGTAATACTGCTAACATCTACTGCTTCTGCTATCTGCTGGTAATACTGCTAACTGCTAGTAATACTGCTAACATCTACTGCTTCTGCTATCTGCTGGTAATACTGATAACTGCTGGTAATACTGCTAACATCTACTGCTTCTGCTATCTGCTGGTAATACTGCTAACATCTACTGCTTCTGCTATCTGCTGGTAATATTGCTAACTGCTAGTAATACTGCTAACATCTACTGCTTCTGCTATCTGCTGGTAATACTGATAACTGCTGGTAATACTGCTAACATCTACTGCTTCTGCTATCTGCTGGTAATACTGCTAACATCTACTGCTTCTGCTATCTGCTGGTAATACTGCTAACTGCTAGTAATACTGCTAACATCTACTGCTTCTGCTATCTGCTGGTAATACTGATAACTGCTGGTAATACTGCTATCTGCTGGTAATACTGATAACTGCTGGTAATACTGCTATCTGCTAGTAATACTGCTGACTGCTGGTAATACTGATAACTGCTGGTAATACTGCTAACTGCTAGTAATACTGCTAACATCTACTGCTTCTGCTATCTGCTGGTAATACTGCTGACTGCTGGTAATACTGCTAACTGCTGGTAATACTGCTGACTGCTGGTAATACTGATAACTGCTGGTAATACTGCTATCTGCTGGTAATACTGCTATCTGCTGGTAATACTGCTATCTGCTGGTAATACTGATAACTGCTGGTAATACTGCTATCTGCTGGTAATACTGCTATCTGCTGGTAATACTGCTGACTGCTGGTAATACTGATAACTGCTGGTAATACTGCTATCTGCTGGTAATACTGATAACTGCTGGTAATACTGATAACTGCTGGTAATACTGATAATTGCTAGTAATACTGCTAACATCTACTGCTTCTGCTATCTGCTGGTAATACTGATAACTGCTGGTAATACTGCTAACTGCTGGTAATACTACTAACATCTACTGCTGCTGGTAACTGCTGGTAATACTGCTAACTGCTAGTAATACTGCTAACTGCTGGTAATACTGCTAACATTTACTGCTGCTGGTAACTGCTGGTAATACTGCTAACTGCTAGTAATACTGCTAACTGCTGGTGATACTGCTGACTGCTGGTAATACTGCTAACTGCTGGTGATACTGCTAACTGCTGGTAATACTGCTAACTGCTAGTAATACTGCTAACTGCTGGTGATACTGCTAACTGCTAGTAATACTGCTAAGTGCTAGTAATACTGCTGACTGCTGGTAATACTGCTATCTGCTGGTAATACTGCTATCTGTTGGTAATACTGCTATCTGCTGGTAATACTGCTATCTGTTGGTAATACTGCTATCTGCTGGTAATACTGCTATCTGCTGGTAATACTGCTATCTGTTGGTAATACTGCTATCTGCTGGTAATACTGCTATCTGCTGGTAATACTGCTAACAGTTGGTAATACTGATAACTGCTAGTAATACTGATAACTGCTGGCAATACTGCTATCTGCTGGTAATACTGCTATCTGCTGGTAATACTGATAACTGCTGGTAATACTGCCAACTGCTTGTAATACTATTAACTATTGGTAATACTGATAACTGCTGGTAATACTGCTATCTGCTGGTAATACTGCTATCTGCTGGTAATACTGATAACTGCTGGTAATACTGCTAACAGTTGGTAATACTGATAACTGCTAGTAATGCTGAAAACTGCTGGTAATACTGATAACTGCTGGTAATACTGCTATCTGCTGGTAATACTGCTAACTGCTGGTAATACTGCTATCTGCTGGTAATACTGATAACTGTTGGTAATACTGATAACTGTTGGTAATACTGCTAACTGCTGGTAATACTGCTATCTGCTGGTAATACTGATAACTGCTGGTAATACTGCCAACTGCTTGTAATACTATTAACTATTGGTAATACTGATAACTGCTGGTAATACTGCTATCTGCTGGTAATACTGCTATCTGCTGGTAATACTGATAACTGCTGGTAATACTGCTAACAGTTGGTAATACTGATAACTGCTAGTAATGCTGAAAACTGCTGGTAATACTGATAACTGCTGGTAATACTGCTATCTGCTGGTAATACTGCTAACTGCTGGTAATACTGCTATCTGCTGGTAATACTGATAACTGTTGGTAATACTGATAACTGTTGGTAATACTGCTAACTGCTGGTAATACTGCTATCTGCTGGTAATACTGATAACTGCTGGTAATACTGATAACTGTTGGTAATACTGCTATCTGCTGGTAATACTGCTATCTTCTGGTAATACTGATAACTGCTAGTAACACTGAAAACTGCTGGTAATACTGATAACTGCTGGTAATACTGCTATCTGCTGGTAATACTGCTAACTGCTGGTAATACTGCTATCTGCTAGTAATACTGATAACTATTGGTAATACTGCTATCTGCTGGTAATACTGCTAACTGCTGGTAATACTGATAACTGCTGGTAATACTGCTAACTGCTGGTAATACTGCTATCTGCTGGTAATACTGCCAACATCTGGTAATACTGCCAACTGCTTGTAATACTATTAACTATTGGTAATACTGATAACTGCTGGTAATACTGCTATCTGCTGGTAATACTGCTATCTGCTGGTAATACTGCTATCTGTTGGTAATACTGCTATCTGCTGGTAATACTGCTATCTGTTGGTAATACTGCTATCTGCTGGTAATACTGCTAACAGTTGGTAATACTGATAAGTGCTAGTAATACTGATAACTGCTGGCAATACTGATAACTGCTGGTAATACTGATAACTGCTGGTAATACTGTTAACTGCTGGTAATACTGCTATCTGTTGGTAATACTGCTATCTGCTGGTAATACTGCTATCTGTTGGTAATACTGCTATCTGCTGGTAATACTGCTAACAGTTGGTAATACTGATAACTGCTAGTAATACTGATAACTGCTGGTAATACTGCTATCTGCTGGTAATACTGCTAACAGTTGGTAATACTGATAACTGCTGGTAATACTGCTATCTGCTGGTAATACTGTTAACTGCTGGTAATACTGCTATCTGTTGGTAATACTGATAACTGCTGGTAATACTGCTATCTGTTGGTAATACTGATAACTGCTGGTAATACTGCTATCTGTTGGTAATACTACTAACAGTTGGTAATACTGAAAACTGCTGGTAATACTGATAACTGCTGGTAATACTGCTGACTTCTATTGCTGCTGCTATCTGCTGGTAATACTGCCAACTGCTTGTAATACTATTAACTATTGGTAATACTGCTAACTGCTGGTAATACTGCCAACTGCTTGTAATACTATTAACTATTGGTAATACTGCTAACTGCTGGTAATACTGCTATCTGCTGGTAATACTGATAACTATTGGTAATACTGCTATCTGCTGGTAATACTGATAACTGCTGGTAATACTGCTAACTGCTGGTAATACTGCTATCTGCTAGTAATACTGATAACTATTGGTAATACTGCTATCTGCTGGTAATACTGCTAACTGCTGGTAATACTGATAACTGCTGGTAATACTGATAACTGCTGGTAATACTGCTATCTGCTGGTAATACTGCTATCTGTTGGTAATACTGCTATCTGCTGGTAATACTGCTATCTGTTGGTAATACTGCTATCTGCTGGTAATACTGCTAACAGTTGGTAATACTGATAACTGCTAGTAATACTGATAACTGCTGGCAATACTGATAACTGCTGGTAATACTGATAACTGCTGGTAATACTGTTAACTGCTGGTAATACTGCTATCTGTTGGTAATACTGCTATCTGCTGGTAATACTGCTATCTGTTGGTAATACTGCTATCTGCTGGTAATACTGCTAACAGTTGGTAATACTGATAACTGCTGGTAATACTGCTATCTGCTGGTAATACTGTTAACTGCTGGTAATACTGCTATCTGTTGGTAATACTGATAACTGCTGGTAATACTGCTATCTGTTGGTAATACTGATAACTGCTGGTAATACTGCTATCTGTTGGTAATACTACTAACAGTTGGTAATACTGAAAACTGCTGGTAATACTGCTATCTGCTGGTAATACTGCCAACTGCTTGTAATACTATTAACTATTGGTAATACTGCTAACTGCTGGTAATACTGCCAACTGCTTGTAATACTATTAACTATTGGTAATACTGCTAACTGCTGGTAATACTGCTATCTGCTGGTAATACTGCTAACATCTACTGCTTCTGCTATCTGCTAGTAATACTGATAACTGCTGGTAATACTGCTGACTGCTGGTAATACTGCTATCTGCTGGTAATACTGCTAACTGCTGGTAATACTGCCAACTGCTTGTAATACTATTAACTATTGGTAATACTGATAACTGCTGGTAATACTGCTAACTGCTGGTAATACTGATAACTGCTGGTAATACTGATAACTGCTGGTAATACTGTTATCTGCTGGTAATACTGATAACTGCTGGCAATACTGCTAACAGTTGGTAATACTGATAACTGCTAGTAATACTGCTATCTGCTGGTAATACTGCTATCTGTTGGTAATACTGCTAACTGCTGGTAATACTGCTATCTGCTGGTAATACTGCTATCTGTTGGTAATACTGCTATCTGTTGGTAATACTGCTATCTGCTGGTAATACTGCTAACAGTTGGTAATACTGATAACTGCTAGTAATACTGATAACTGCTGGCAATACTGATAACTGCTGGTAATACTGATAACTGCTGGTAATACTGTTAACTGCTGGTAATACTGCTATCTGTTGGTAATACTGCTATCTGCTGGTAATACTGCTATCTGTTGGTAATACTGCTATCTGCTGGTAATACTGCTAACAGTTGGTAATACTGATAACTGCTAGTAATACTGATAACTGCTGGTAATACTGTTAACTGCTGGTAATACTGCTATCTGTTGGTAATACTGATAACTGCTGGTAATACTGCTATCTGTTGGTAATACTACTAACAGTTGGTAATACTGAAAACTGCTGGTAATACTGATAACTGCTGGTAATACTGCTGACTTCTATTGCTGCTGCTATCTGCTGGTAATACTGCCAACTGCTTGTAATACTATTAACTATTGGTAATACTGCTAACTGCTGGTAATACTGCCAACTGCTTGTAATACTATTAACTATTGGTAATACTGCTAACTGCTGGTAATACTGCTATCTGCTGGTAATACTGCTAACATCTACTGCTTCTGCTATCTGCTAGTAATACTGATAACTGCTGGTAATACTGCTGACTGCTGGTAATACTGCTATCTGCTGGTAATACTGCTAACTGCTGGTAATACTGCCAACTGCTTGTAATACTATTAACTATTGGTAATACTGATAACTGCTGGTAATACTGCTAACTGCTGGTAATACTGATAACTGCTGGTAATACTGATAACTGCTGGTAATACTGCTAACAGTTGGTAATACTGATAACTGCTAGTAATACTGCTATCTGCTGGTAATACTGCTAACAGTTGGTAATACTGATAACTGCTGGTAATACTGCTATCTGTTGGTAATACTGCTATCTGTTGGTAATACTGCTATCTGTTGGTAATACTGATAACTGCTGGTAATACTGCTATCTGCTGGTAATACTGCTATCTGTTGGTAATACTGATAACTGCTGGTAATACTGCTAACATCTATTGCTGCTGCTAACTGCTGGTAATACTGCTATCTGCTGGTAATACTGCTAACATCTATTGCTGCTGCTAACTGCTGGTAATACTGCTACTGCACTTTAATGAGCTGATGTCGTCGTCCTCAGGCCCTGACACAGCAGCTGAAACACAGAAGTATAACTGTTAGTGAGGGCTGCTGAGGTTTGTAGTGCTGCATCTGCACACGCACACACACACACACACTCACACACACACACACACACACACACACACACACACACACTATCCAACCTAAACTATAAATGTAAAGCCTGACGCTGCACAACTGCCTGCTGTCTGTGAGATGATGGGAGAGAGAAAGGCCGAGTGTTGACAGTGACAGGAGGAGAAACTGCACCATCCAGTTTATTACATGATGTTGTGTGTTACGTTTTAAACAGGAGTGTGTCATTGACAAATAAAATGCTGCCTGATGAAAATATTGAACACTTGCACTTGGGGAATTACAGTCATCTTTAATATTTAAAATGATTCCCCTCAATATAACTGTAAACTCAGGCCTCCTATCCGTCAATCATCTCAGTTACAGTTTAGGTTTAATTTACAGCTTCGATGATGTGGAACTCTCTGCTCCTCATAGCTTAAACTTAGCACCTACACAATTTAACAGAGCCGTAAAAGGTTTGTTTTTGTCTCTGCAGTGTTATCTTTATGGATTATCTTTGTGAACTGCCCACTAGTGACTAGTCATTTAAATTTTATTTTAATTAATTTGTGTACTTGTATATCTGGATGTCTGCTAGTGTGTGAAATCTTAACCTTTGGGGGGTTTTTTTCTCTCTTTCCCATCCTTTTAATGTTTTTTCTCCTTTTCTAATGGATAATGTGCATATCAATTTGTGTCTTTTGAATATCAAAAACCAAATCAAATAAGTATCAAAAATATGTGGGTGTGTTGGGTTAGACTAACGTGGCTCTTCGTTTCCATCACTCACGTCTCTTGCTTGCATCTGAGCTCCTGAATTTAGAGACTGGGACCAGAGTGACTCGTTGAAAACAATGATTGACTTTGTGTTTCTGGAGAGAAGTTGATGCTTTTTTTAATGGGAGTCAGTGAAACACAAGTTAGAGCATCTTTAAGCTTTTGTACTGAGACGTATTTCCCAGTGAAACTAGATACAAGCAGCACTTGCACACTAACCAGAGTACATCGTTTCGACCAGCTACAGGTCTTCCTCAGGCAAACACCCACAGGAAGGAAGTGAGGCATACAGATACTCAAATGACCCGTGACATCACAATCATCTATTTACATTCACATGTGTCAAGATGCCATTATCATAAGGAGAATAAAAACATTCGTATGAAAGGTTGTGCAAATATGATAGAAGGTCTTGATGATAATTGTGTGCAAATTTTCAGTCAGTAAGTCACAAAAAAGTACAATAAAAATAAAGATATCAAACAGTCATTCATATAGATAGTAGGAATGAATATGGTGGGTGCTGTAGGTTAACAAGAGTCAATAAAAACATATATAGTGTGTCCAATATAGAGTTAATAGAAATAGACTAGGAGGAATATCAGTGAAACAGAATATGTGATCGGAGTACAGTTACAAGACAAATTAAAAACAAATCCTCATATTTGATTGGACCACTCAAAAGGTGGGTGTGGCGTAGTGAATACAGCTGCACACACTCCTCCCTCACCTGTTAGATCAGGAGGACGAGGGACAGACGGATCAATCAGACCTCAAAAATATTGTTTTGGAAATGAAATCAAAGTTTTTGCTGACGGATGTAACTCACTCTTCCCTCTGTGATGCTGCTCTGCAGCTGCTATGACCCATGAATACATACAGATGGGGAGGAGGAGGAGGAGGAGAGAGGAGCTCAGTGCATCATGGGAAGTCCCCTGGTAGTCTAGGCCTATAGCAGCATAACTAAGGGCTGATCCAAGGCGAGCCTGGTCGGCCCTAACTATAAGCTTTATCAAAAAGGAAAGTTTTAAGCCTACTCTTAAACATAGAGAGGGTGTTAGTACACGTGCAGCTGCTATGACCCATGAATACATACAGATGGGGAGGAGGAGAAAGGAGCTCAGTGCATCATGGGAAGTCCCCTGGTAGTCTAGGCCTATAGCAGCATAACTAAGGGCTGATCCAAGGCGAGCCTGGAAAGTTTTAAGCCTACTCTTAAACATAGAGAGGGTGTTAGTACACGTGCAGCTGCATTCTGGACCAGCTGGAGTCTTTAGAGACTTGTGAGACCAGCCTGATAATAAGGAACTGCAATAATCCAGCCTAGAAGTAACAAGTGTGTGGACTATTTTTTCTGCGTCTTTTTGACACAGGATGTGCCTCAAAACAACATGAACCCAGTAATGTTGGTACTATATCAACCCAAACTGGGTCAAATTTTAACCC
This sequence comes from Thunnus albacares, assembly GCF_914725855.1. Lineage (NCBI taxonomy): Eukaryota > Metazoa > Chordata > Actinopteri > Scombriformes > Scombridae > Thunnus > Thunnus albacares. The sequence continues at coordinate 36,365,461 of NC_058110.1, read as the reverse complement.
GGTGATTTTTTGTGTGATGGCATATAAAAAGAGATAACTGAACAATTAACACAGGATTAGAACTGGGAAAATGTAGTTTTAATTTCACTGTGTCTTTAAGGCTTCAGCCTCACGCTGAACATAATTAGAGAGAAAATTGTTTGATTACTTGATAAAATGTTTCTGACCAATCACAGCTAGTAAATAACTGGATCTTTTACCAGTTATCTAATAAATTGCAGTCTGTAAAAGTAAATGAATCACATAAAAAACACCGGATGTAAAGGGAGATAATTTTGTAATTATCCAGCACATTTCCCAGCCGCCCTGCAGGATGTAGCTTGTAATACTCAGCTCTGAACCCGCATTACCAGGCTGCTCATCTTTCCTTTAAGGTGTATCACAAAGATAGTCTGCTGCTTAGCGACAAGTTCAAGCCCCAAACCTGCTATTTCCAACAGGACCTGAACACAGCACGAGACAAACTCTTCTTCCTGTTTGTTCCATCAGTCACTGTAATGTGATTATTATATTACATGACTTTGTAACATGTTTCTTCCAACAGTAGACAGTGTCATACATGGTTTATGTTTGATATTTTTCAAGGTTCTTATAGTTCACACTGACTGCTTTGGAAAAAAACACACTGACACTGTGCAAATAAAGAATCTACAAATGAACAGGAACAAAATGACAGAGAAAGGAGGACAAAAAACAAGATGGAGATGCAGAAAACAAGATCACAAACATGCAGAAAACAAGGTTTCATGTGTATGAAGTTTTAAACTGAAGCAGAGTTTGTTTGGGGAGTAACAAGGATCCAAAAATGAGTTGAAGAATCGAGGAAAGAAGATAAAAGAGCAGCAAACGGGGGCGAGGAGAGTCTCCCGTCGCTTCAAATCCTCCCAGGTTTTAGACGAAGGAGGTAATTACAGAGGATGACGGGGGGGGGGGGGGGGGGGGGGTGGACAGGTGGTGGAGAGAGAGAAGAGAGAAAGATGGAGAGAGTGGGAGGAAGAGAAAGACGCAGAGAGATATAATTGGTTGGATTGGAAATGGATGGAGGGAGAGGAGGGGAGAGAGGACTTCTTAAGGTCGAAAGACAGAAGGAGAAAGAGGGATGAAAGGACTGGTGGGATGGGAGGGGAAGAGAGATGGAGGATAAAAAGAAAGAAAACAAGAGAGAGATGAAGTGGAGGTGAGAGAGAGAGGAAAAGAAAAGGAGGACAGGATGGAGAGATTTAACTGGTAATGACTGTAAGAAAGAAAGATGTCCGAACATATACAGTATACTATAGTACAGATTATACATTATACTATAATACAGACTATACAGTATACTATAGTACAGACTATACATTATACTATAATACAGACTATACAGTATACTATAGTACAGACTATACAGTATACTATACTACAGACTATACAGTATACTATAGTACATAATATACAGTATACTATACTACAGACTATACAGTATACTATAGTACAGAATATACAATATACTATAATACAGACTATACAGTATACTATAGTACAGAATATACAGTATACTATACTACAGACTATACAGTATACTATAGTACATAATATACAGTATACTATACTACAGACTATACAGTATACTATAGTACAGAATATACAATATACTATAATACAGACTATACAGTATACTATAGTACAGAATATACAGTATACTATAATACAGACTATACATTATACTATAGTACAGACTATACAGTATACTATAATACAGACTATACATTATACTATAGTACAGACTATACAGTATACTGTAGTACAGTACAGATTATACAGTATGCTATAGTACAGACTATACAGTATACTATAATACAGACTATACATTATACTATAGTACAGACTATACAGTATACTGTAGTACAGTACAGATTATACATTATACTATAGTACAGACTATACAGTATACTATAGTACAGATTATACAGTATACTATAATACAGACTATACATTATACTATAGTACAGACTATACAGTATACTGTAGTACAGTACAGATTATACAGTATGCTATAGTACAGACTATACATTATACTATAATACAGATTATACATTATACTATAATACAGACTATACAGTATACTATAGTACAGACTATACAGTATACTATAATACAGATTATACATTATACTATAATACAGACTATACATTATACTATAATACAGATTATACATTATACTATAATACAGACTATACATTATACTATAGTACAGACTATACATTATACTATAATACAGACTATACAGTATACTATAGTACAGATTATACAGTATACTATAGTACAGACTATACATTATACTATAATACAGATTATACATTATACTATAATACAGACTATACATTATACTATAGTGCAGACTATACATTATACTATAATACAGACTATACAGTATACTATAGTACAGACTATACATTATACTATAATACAGATTATACAGTATACTATAATACAGACTATACATTATACTATAGTACAGACTATACAGTATACTGTAGTACAGTACAGATTATACAGTATGCTATAGTACAGACTATACAGTATACTATAGTACAGATTATACAGTATACTATAGTACAGACTATACATTATACTATAATACAGATTATACATTATACTATAATACAGACTATACATTATACTATAGTGCAGACTATACATTATACTATAATACAGACTATACAGTATACTATAATACAGACTATACATTATACTATAGTACAGACTATACAGTATACTGTAGTACAGTACAGATTATACAGTATGCTATAGTACAGACTATACAGTATACTATAGTACAGATTATACAGTATACTATAGTACAGACTATACATTATACTATAATACAGATTATACATTATACTATAATACAGACTATACATTATACTATAGTGCAGACTATACATTATACTATAATACAGACTATACAGTATACTATAGTACAGACTATACATTATACTATAATACAGATTATACAGTATACTATAATACAGACTATACATTATACTATAGTACAGACTATACAGTATACTGTAGTACAGTACAGATTATACAGTATGCTATAGTACAGACTATACAGTATACTATAGTACAGATTATACAGTATACTATAATACAGACTATACATTATACTATAATACAGACTATACATTATACTATAATACAGACTATACAGTATACTATAATACAGACTATACAGTATACTATAATACAGATTATACATTATACTATAGTACAGGCTATACATTATACTATAATACAGATTATACATTATACTATAGTACAGACTATACAGTATACTATAGTACAGACTATACATTATACTATAATACAGACTATACAGTATACTGTAGTACAGATTATACAGTATACTATAATACAGATTATACATTATACTATAGTACAGACTATACATTATACTATAATACAGACTATACAGTATACTATAGTACAGACTATACATTATACTATAATACAGACTATACAGTATACTATAGTACAGACTATACAGTATACTATAGTACAGACTATACAGTATACTATAATACAGACTATACATTATACTATAATACAGACTATACAGTATACTATAGTACAGACTATACATTATACTATAATACAGACTATACAGTATACTATAGTACAGACTATACATTATACTATAATACAGACTATACAGTATACTATAGTACAGACTATACATTATACTATAATACAGACTATACATTATACTATAAAACAGACTATACATTATACTATAATACAGACTATACAGTATACTATAGTACAGACTATACAGTATACTATAGTACAGACTATACAGTATACTATAGTACAGACTATACATTATACTATAATACAGACTATACAGTATACTATAGTACAGACTATACAGTATACTATAGTACAGACTATACAGTATACTATAATACAGACTATACAGTATACTATAGTACAGACTATACAGTATACTATAGTACAGACTATACATTATACTATAATACAGACTATACAGTATACTATAATACAGTCTATACAGTATACTATAGTACAGACTATACATTATACTATAATACAGATTATACAGTATACTATAATACAGACTATACAGTATACTATAGTACAGACTATACAGTATACTATAGTACAGACTATACATTATACTATAATACAGATTATACAGTATACTATAATACAGACTATACATTATACTATAATACAGACTATACATTATACTATAATACAGACTATACAGTATACTATAATACAGACTATACATTATACTATAATACAGACTATACAGTATACTATAATACAGACTATACAGTATACTATAGTACAGACTATACATTATACTATAATACAGATTATACAGTATACTATAATACAGACTATACATTATACTATAGTACAGACTATACAGTATACTGTAGTACAGTACAGATTATACAGTATGCTATAGTACAGACTATACAGTATACTATAGTACAGATTATACAGTATACTATAATACAGACTATACAGTATACTATAATACAGACTATACATTATACTATAATACAGACTATACAGTATACTATAATACAGACTATACAGTATACTATAATACAGACTATACATTATACTATAATACAGACTATACAGTATACTATAGTACAGACTATACAGTATACTATAATACAGACTATACATTATACTATAATACAGACTATACATTATACTATAATACAGACTATACAGTATACTATAATACAGACTATACAGTATACTATAATACAGATTATACATTATACTATAGTACAGACTATACATTATACTATAATACAGATTATACATTATACTATAATACAGACTATACAGTATACTATAATACAGACTATACAGTATACTATAGTACAGATTATACAGTATACTATAGTACAGACTATACATTATACTATAATACAGACTATACAGTATACTGTAGTACAGATTATACAGTATACTATAATACAGATTATACATTATACTATAGTACAGACTATACATTATACTATAATACAGATTATACATTATACTATAGTACAGACTATACAGTATACTATAATACAGACTATACAGTATACTATAGTACAGACTATACAGTATACTATAGTACAGACTATACATTATACTATAATACAGACTATACAGTATACTGTAGTACAGATTATACAGTATACTATAATACAGATTATACATTATACTATAGTACAGACTATACATTATACTATAATACAGACTATACAGTATACTATAGTACAGACTATACAGTATACTATAATACAGACTATACATTATACTATAGTACAGACTATACAGTATACTATAGTACAGACTATACATTATACTATAATACAGACTATACAGTATACTATAGTACAGACTATACAGTATACTATAATACAGACTATACATTATACTATAGTACAGACTATACAGTATACTATAGTACAGACTATACATTATACTATAATACAGACTATACAGTATACTATAGTACAGACTATACAGTATACTATAATACAGACTATACATTATACTATAGTACAGACTATACAGTATACTATAATACAGACTATACAGTATACTATAATACAGATTATACATTATACTATAGTACAGACTATACATTATACTATAATACAGACTATACAGTATACTATAGTACAGACTATACAGTATACTATAATACAGACTATACATTATACTATAATACAGATTATACATTATACTATAGTACAGACTATACATTATACTATAATACAGACTATACAGTATACTATAGTACAGACTTTACAGTATACTATAGTACAGACTATACAGTATACTATAATACAGACTATACATTATACTATAATACAGACTATACAGTATACTATAGTACAGACTATACAGTATACTATAGTACAGACTATACAGTATACTATAATACAGACTATACATTATACTATAATACAGATTATACATTATACTATAATACAGACTATACATTATACTATAATACAGATTATACATTATACTATAGTACAGACTATACAGTATACTATAATAAGACTATACAGTATACTGTAGTACAGATTATACATTATACTATAATACAGATTATACAGTATACTATAATACAGACTATACATTATACTATAGTACAGACTATACAGTATACTATAATACAGACTATACAGTATGCTATAGTACAGATTATACATTATACTATAATACAGACTATACATTATACTATAGTACAGACTATACAGTATACTATAGTACAGACTATACATTATACTATAAAACAGACTATACAGTATACTATAGTACAGACTATACAGTATACTATAATACAGACTATACAGTATACTATAGTACAGACTATACAGTATACTATAGTACAGACTATACAGTATACTATAGTACAGACTATACATTATATTATAATACAGATTATACAGTATACTATAGTACAGACTATACAGTATACTATAGTGCAGACTATACATTATATTATAATACAGATTATACAGTATACTATAGTACAGATTATACAGTATACTATAGTACAGATTATACAGTATACTATAGTACAGATTATACAATATTCTGTAGTACAGATTATACAGTATACTATAGTACAGATTATACAGTATACTGTAATACAGATTATACAGTATACTATAGTACAGATTATACAGTATACTGTAGTACAGATTATACAGTATACTATAGTACAGATTATACAGTATACTATAGTACAGATTATACAGTATACTGTAGTACAGATTATACAGTATACTGTAGTACAGATTATACAGTATACTATAGTACAGATTATACAGTATACTATAGTACAGATTATACAGCATACTATAGTACAGATTATACAGTATACTGTAGTACAGATTATACAATATTCTGTAGTACAGATTATACAGTATACTATAGTACAGATTATACAGTATACTGTAATACAGATTATACAGTATACTATAGTACAGATTATACAGTATACTGTAATACAGATTATACAGTATACTATAGTACAGACTATACAGTATACTATAGTACAGATTATACAGTATACTGTAGTACAGATTATACAGTATACTATAGTACAGATTATACAGTATACTGTAGTACAGATTATACAGTATACTGTAATACAGATTATACAGTATACTATAGTACAGACTATACAGTATACTATAGTACAGATTATACAGTATACTGTAGTACAGATTATACAGTATACTATAGTACAGATTATACAGTATACTGTAGTACAGATTATACAGTATACTGTAGTACAGATTATACAGTATACTATAGTACAGATTATACAGCATACTATAGTACAGATTATACAGTATACTGTAGTACAGTTTATACAATATTCTGTAATACAGATTATACAGTATACTATAGTACAGATTATACAGTATACTGTAATACAGATTATACAGTATACTGTAGTACAGATTATACAGTATACTGTAATACAGATTATACAGTATACTATAGTACAGATTATACAGTATACTGTAGTACAGATTATACAGTATACTATAGTACAGATTATACAGTATACTGTAATACAGATTATACAGTATACTATAGTACAGATTATACAGTATACTGTAGTACAGATTATACAGTATACTATAGTACAGATTATACAGTATACTGTAATACAGATTATACAGTATACTATAGTACAGATTATACAGTATACTGTAGTACAGATTATACAGTATACTATAGTACAGATTATACAGTATACTGTAATACAGATTATACAGTATACTGTAGTACAGATTATACAGTATACTATAGTACAGATTATACAGTATACTGTAGTACAGATTATACAGTATACTGTAGTACAGCTCTGACTGTCGCTCTGTTTGTGCTTTACTGCAGTCGACAGCAGAATCAGTAATTGTTTACTGTTAATATTCACTAAACAAACATTAATTGATATTTTCTTCTACTGATCAGTGAAACTTGACGAACGTCGTCTGGTTTCAGTCTTTCCTCCAGATGTTGGGTCCCGGCTGCTCATTCAGCCTGCAGAGCGTCAGTCAGAGTTTCAGTTCATCCCAAACATGTCGGATGGGGCTGAGGTCAGAGGTCAGAGGTCAGAGCTCTGCAGGAGAGTCACCTGACTGAGGAGACCATTTATTCTTACTCAATATTTAAATCAAACTGCTATTTTCTCTTCCTGTTATGACTCTTCTTCATAAAAAAACATGAAAAGCAGCCAGATGTTCAGACACACTCGTCCACATACTACACACACACACACCCAAACTGTGTACATGAAGACACACACACACACACACACACACACACACACACACTGACCACTGACTGTGTGTGTGTGTGTGTTCCTCAGTCCTGCAGAAGGTGGTGCTGTTTCTGTTAAAACAACAACTTCCATCTTTTATCTGTTCCCACAGATGGATACATAGATAGACTGATTGATTGATAGATGTATTGATAGATAGATAGATAGATAGATAGATAGATAAATAGATTGATTGATTGATTGATTGATTGATTGATTGATAGATCAGCTGTGTCTACATGTTGGTATAAACAGCCTCCAGAGGAATCAGATAACAGACGATCAGCAGGGAGGACTGTCGCCCTGAAATGCAGAGAAATGGATTTTTAGGATTAATGTGTCTGTCTGATGGATCAGCTGCTGGGTCAGAGGTCAGAGGTCAGAGGTCAGAGGTCAGCTGGGAGAACAGACTGTTTGTTCAACACATTCACTGTTTCTACTCTTAATGCTTCTTTTTTTATTTGGATTCCTGAAAAGATCATTTTCTATTTAATATTCAGTTTATTTAATAAAAAGCTCCCTCAGGCTGCTTCTGCTTTCACAACAAAACACTCGCTAAACCGCATGGAATCATGGGAAAACAGATGAGATGATTACTGATCAATACAGAAATGTCAGCAGTTCTGCTGAAGTGCTCCTGAGCAGGCGGCTTCGTCACCAGTGTCAGCTGGGACACTTTAAATGGTTTTTAATGGATTTTTGGCTTCAGGACAAAAAACAGCAAACTGACAAATGGGACCAAATTAAAGAGAAAATCCACCTTAAAATAGAATTCACACATTTAGTTTTGACTGTTGTGAGTGTGAAACAAAGAGTCAGCTGCAGAGCTGAAAGTGTAACTGCAACCCACCACATTATACTCATATCTACATATTATCGTATCAAATTGTTGCAGAAAAAGGTACCAGAGCAAAAAAACTCTCGTAAATAAAAAGGGAGTCAGAGGTCCAAGCAGCAAAGTGTTCTTTAATGCCGGCAAAAAAGGGGAGCAATCAGCACTTTTACAAAGAACCAAATCGCTCCAAAGGTTTTTTCTTTGGGTCATTGTTTTTATGTCCTTGGGTCGGCATAGGTCACACCTTATCATCCACCCTCCCTAGTTTTTGACCAATTATTATGTTACTTTTATCTCCGTCACTCGTTGTTGGTCAAAACTCTTCAAAACAGGTTTTGAGGTGTTTGAGGATATGTACTGGCATATTCAATTCTACCTGATTATATCCAATTTATATATAAGTATTGGGAATCATTTTACACCATTATTGCCAAGTTGTCTTCTGGCCTTTTATTTTTTTTATAAGTTATTCTAGTCATTTTACACCTTTATTTCTTGATCTCCTCCAGAGAGTATTTTTGAAAGGTGAAGACTTTAGCAGACCCAAGCAAAGTGACATGTAATACAAACACACTCACATTTCTCCAGTGTATGATTATGATTCTTCTACTGTGCCTCTATACGTACAGTGTGATTAAATATGGTTCATGAGATTATAACTACACCAATACAAATTGTATCACACTAGCCCTTATTGCTTATAAACTTATAAAATCAATCTGCATAGCTTAATATTGTCTTTAAGCACACTAATGACTTTTAATGAAAATACACCACAATATGAATTCCTCCTGTTCACATCTGCAGCCTTCAGGCACTGATTTAAATCTGCTGTCATCAAGAGACACGACCACTTCATTTCACTTCATTTCACTTCATTGTGGTAGCTGATCTTCTGATCCAAATGTAAGTTATATTTGTTTAAAGCAGCTATAATCTATATTTGAATAATAATGTCTGATGTGTCAGTGTGTGATGTGTTATTGGCTCGTAGTGATGAACCTACAGAATGACTCTGCAGCTCCTCTCGGCTTTACGGAGCTTTATAGTGAGTTTCAGCTCGTTGTTTATCTGTCCGGCTGCAACTTTACTGTTCTGGTTCACTCTCAGCGTCTCATAGCGTCGCCACTGTTCACTACCTGCTCACAGTTAGCTGTAGACTAGCTGGTGAACATAGTGGAGCATTTAGCAGCTAAAGAGCCAGATATTTCCCTCAGGAGTTGGTAGAGAGCAGAAACAGCTAAAAGAGAAACACGACTCCACATGAATGTTGCTCCGTAAATAATCAGCTGTTTGCTGACAAGTTCAACATGTCACCTTAAAGCTGATGATGAGTCAGAGTTTTGTTCACTGTGTGTTTCTGATGGAAACTGAACATCAGTTAATGACAGTTTAAGTCACATTTAAGTAATTACAGTACAGTACTTCAACTCCAACACATACAAACATCTGACAACTAGTTACTGGTAACTTTGAACCTTATAGATCCTTAAAGTACACCTGCCACCTGCCAGACTCCATCACTTCTACTTCCTGTTTGTACTCGTCTGCTCAGCTCAGAGCTTCAATCACATCAACTCAACTATTCATAAAAGTTCAGTAAGACGCAGCAGACTGACCTGAAGTGACCTCTACAGCTGCTACACACACACACACACTCACACACACTCACACACTCACACACACACACACACACACATACACGCACATGCACACACACACACACACACACCACACACTGGTGTGTGTGTGCATGTGCGTGTGTGTGTGTGTGTGTGTGTGACTAATCACATCCTGGCTCAACAGTCAAAATTGTTTTTTTAACCTAGTAGTCATAGAAACCTACATTACAGCTGTTTTAAAGAGTAACAGTGAAATATACTGTATGTATATTATTACATCAGCAGTGATCATGTGATCAACGCTGCTCTGCAGGCTCAGCTGCAGCCTGGATAACTGAGACGCTTCAGGTCACAGATAGTCAGTGTGTAACCGGAGGTGTTGTCTCGGCATTAACACGGCTGAAAATGGCTGAAACGTGTCAGTGTCAGAGGGGGGGGGGGCTGTGGGTCACAGGTCGTCCTGTACGGGGTCACCGTGGGGACAGGGGTTCATCTCTGTCATGTGTGAATTTTTACGCTTTAACGGGGTGATAAGTTGTTTTTTAAAGCACTTGTAATAAAGCTGCTAACGTCCTCCGGCTCTCAGCTGCAGCTCAGACACTGTTTATAATTATAATAGTGAGGGAGACACTTCATCTGACATTTACACACTTACATACCAGCCTTGTTTTATACATACCAGGTGTTCTTCAGTATTTGAGCTGGCAAAAATAATAAATAAGCGTTTCTCTTCTTCATCAAGAGTCCTCCAAAGAACAACAAGCAAGTTCCCAAAAACACCTTTCTGTTCTGTTCACTTTCACCCCTTTCACTGAAGTTCTCACCTTTTCTTAACTCAAAAATGGAATGAAATTAAAAATTAAAAATTTGGATGAAAAACAAGAGACGAATGACAGAAGTTTTGTGTTTGCAGCCTGTTGTGAGAGCAGGAAGCGACACCAGTCACTTCCTGTTTCCAACCACCAGACAATTATGACGATGATCGTCTGAATCATGTGGTTATTGTAACCATGACGATGTTACATGTCACATGTCACATTAGTTTGTTCAGAAACGGCTCCAAAGACTAATAACAGCATCATGTTTTCAGTCTCCAGAGAGCAGTTCTGTGTCCGGCAGACGCTACTGAGCATGTGCAGGAACGCTGTATATATAATAGTAGTAGTAAGTATTAGTATCAGTAATAGTAGTAACAGTAGTACTGTAGTACTGTAGTACTGTAAGTCACGGCTGGAAATAGAACTGTATTTTATTTTTATTTATTTATTTTTTGATAAATTTCTTTATTATCATTTCTCACATACAACCTACAGAAACATACATGTAACATGTTTGTGATGCTGGCAGGAAACACGCAGAGAACATGCTAACTGCACACAGGCAGGATCTCCTCCCTCTGCACACACACACACTCACTCACACACACACACACACACACACACACACACACACTCACACACACGCACACACGCACACACACACTCACACACACTCACACACACTCACACACACTCACACACACTCACACACACTCACACACTCACACACACTCACACACTCACACACACTCACACACTCACACACACTCACACACTCACACACACTCACACACACTCACACACACTCACACACTCACACACACTCACACACACTCACACACTCACACACACTCACACACTCACACACACTCACACACATGCACACATACACACACTCACACACACACACACACTCACATACACACACACACTCACACACACACACACACACACACACATTCACACACACACACACACACACTCACACACATGCACGTGTGTGTGTGAGTGTGTGTGTGTGTGTGTGTGTTCTCTCCATATGCTTCTGATCTCAGGCTCCTCCCACTCTGTGCTAAAACCAGCAACACACAGAGTGACAGCGTGAAACCTGCGTTGTCATAGCAACACCTCACTTGACTCCTGCGACCAACCCCCCCTCCCTTCTGTCCCTCCCCTCCCGTTACACGGCAACCGTCTCCAAGCAACATCCTCTTCCCGCCCTTCTCTCTCTCTCTCTCTCTAATCGTCCGAGCCAAAGTTGATTACGAGAACCATGAACGAGGGAACGAAAAGGAGAAAAAAAGGAGGAAGGGAAGGGAGGAGAGGAGGGGAGGAAGAGGAGGATGTAACCGTGACGAGAGAGGCATAATGGAGGGAGAGAGATGGAGGAGAGGAAACGAAAGGAAGGAGATGAGGATAGAAAGGGAGAGTAAGACAAGAAAGAAGGGAAGAGGGAGAGATCAGGGATGGACAGAATGGAAAGGAAAAAGAGAGAGGGAGAGAAAGAAGAAAGGATTCAGGAGGAAAGGTGGGAAATAAAGGAGAGAAGGAAAGGAAGATAAGAGGATGCAAGGAAGGTGTGAAAGAAGAAAAGAGAGGAGGAAAGGAAAATGAAAGGAAGAATGAAATGTGGAAAGAAAAAGACAAAGGAGAAAGACGGAAAGAGGGAGGAAAGGGGAGAAATAAGGAAAAGAAAGAAGGAGTGGAAGGAGGGAGTAGGAATGGAGGAAAGGAGGAAAAAGACAGGAAAGAAAAAGAAAGGAAGAGAGAAGAGACAGGAGGAAAAATGAAAAAGGGAAGAAAAGGAGGAAGGGAAGGAGGAGAAGAAGGAGAAATGTGGGAGAAAAGGAAGGATCATTAATAATGAATGTGTAAAAGCGAGGGATGAATAAAAGGAGGAGAGCTGTTCTCTCTATTATTAATCACCTCCTTTCATTATCTCACTTTTATTGCATCTCCTCCTTTCACCTCCTCTTCTCCTCCCTTTTCTTCTCCTTCCTCTTCACGCTTCTCCTTTTTGTCCCTCTCCTCCTCTCCTCCTCCTGTTCTCCTCTCCCTCTCCTGTCCTCCTCCTGTCCTCCTCCTGTTCTCCTCTCCCTCTCCTGTTCTACTCCTGTCCTCCTCCTCTCCTCCTCCTGTTCTACTCCTGTCCTCCTCCTCTCCTCCTCCTGTTTTACTCCTGTCCTCCTCTCCTCCTGTCCTCCTCCTGTCCTCCTCTCCCTCTCCTGTTCTATTCCTGTCCTCCTCCTCTCCTCCTCCTGTCCTCCTGTCCTCCTCCTCTCCTCCTCCTGTCCTCCTCCTCTCCTCCTCTCCTCCTCCTCTCCTCCTCCTGTCCTCTTCCTGTCCTCCTCCTGTCCTCCTCTCCCTCTCCTGTTCTATTCCTGTCCTCCTCCTCTCCTCCTCCTGTCCTCCTGTCCTCCTCCTGTCCTCCTCCTCTCCTCCTCTCCTCCTCCTCTCCTCCTCCTGTCCTCTTCCTGTCCTCCTCCTGTCCTCCTCTCCCTCTCCTGTTCTATTCCTGTCCTCCTCCTCTCCTCCTCCTGTCCTCCTGTCCTCCTCCTCTCCTCCTCCTGTCCTCCTCCTCTCCTCCTCTCCTCCTCCTGTCCTCCTCCTCTCCTCCTCCTGTCCTCCTCCTGTCCTCTTCCTGTCCTCCTCCTGTCCTCCTCTCCTCCTCCTTTTCATTGAACATCATGCAGGTTTATCAGAAGCAGCTGAACTGAGTCGGCAGCTTAATAACCGGAAACCTTTTACTGACTCCATCACCTCCTCCATCACCTCCTCAATCACCTCCTCCATCACCTCCTCCATCACCTCCTTCATCACCTCCTCCATCACCTCCTCCATCACCTCCTCCATCACCTCCTTCATCACCTCCTCAATCGCCTCCTCCATCACCTCCTCCATCACCTCCTCAATCACCTCCTCCATCACCTCCTCCATCACCTCATCAATCACCTCCTCAATCACCTCCTCCATCACCTCCTCCATCACTTCCTCAATCGCCTCCTCAATCGCCTCCTCCATCGCCTCCTCCATCACCTCCTCCATCGCCTCCTCCATCACTTCCTCAATCACCTCCTCAATCACCTCCTCCATTGCCTCCTCAATCACCTCCTCAGTCACCTCCTCCATCACCTCCTCCATCGCCTCCTCCATCGCCTCCTCCATCGCCTCCTCAATCACCTCCTCCATCACCTCCTCCATCACCTCCTCCATCGCCTCCTCCATTGCCTCCTCCATCACCTCCTCCATCACCTCCTCCATCGCCTCCTCCATCACTTCCTCAATCACCTCCTCCATCACCTCATCAATCACCTCCTCAATCACCTCCTCCATCACCTCCTCCATCGCCTCCTCAATCACCTCCTCCATCACCTCCTCCATCGCCACCTCCATCACCTCCTCCATCACCTCCTCCATCACCTCCTCAATCACCTCCTCCATTACCTCCTCCATCACCTCCTCTTCTTTCACCTCCTCCATCGCCTCCTCAATCACCTCCTCCATCACCTCCTCCATCGCCTCCTCCATCACCTCCTCCATCAACTCCTCCATCACCTCCTCCATCACCTCCTCTTCTTTCACCTCCTCTTCTTTCTCTCTTTGTCTTGTATGAACAGACTCACAGCAGCTTGATCTTGGTCACAGGTGTTGTTGTTGTTTACAGGATGAAACGTTGCCACGTGTGTTTGTGTGTTTGTGTGTTTGTGTTTGTGTGTTTGTGTGTTTGTGTTTGTGTGTTTGTGTTTGTGTGTTTGTGTGTTTGTGTTTGTGTGTTTGTGTGTTTGTGTGTTTGTGTTTGTGTGTTTGTGTGTTTGTGTGTTTGTGTTTGTGTGTTTGTGTGTTTGTGTTTGTGTGTTTGTGTGTTTGTGTGTTTGTGATAAAGTTGTTTATTTGCTCGGTCAGAACGCAGGCCGTCGTCCTGCTGGGTTGGTTTTATTTTTCTTTCTTTCTTCTTCTTCTTCCTCGGGGAGAAGCAGCTGAATGTTAGAGAAGCAGCTGATGTGATGATGAGATTGAAGGAAAGACAGAGGGAGGGAAGGAAAGACAGAGATTGGGAAAAGAGGGATGGAGAGTTGTGTGGGAAAGGATGAGTGGAAAGACTAAAGGATAGAAGGAGAAAGAAGGAGGAGGGAAGCTTATGAACAGTAATGATGAATTATACAAGCTTGTCCTCAGGCTGAAGAGTCACTGAGGAGGGAGGAGAGGGGGGAGGACGGACGGACGGACGGACGGATGGATGGATGAATGGATGAATGAATGGACAGAAGGATGGATGGATGGATGGATGGACGGATGGATGGATGGATGGATGGATGGACGGATGGATGGATGGATGGATGGATGGATGGATGGATGGATGGATGGATGGATGGATGGACGGACGGACGGACGGACGGACGGACGGACGGACGGACGGACGGACGGACGGACGGACGGACGGACGGATGGATGGATGGATGGACGGATGGATGGGGAAAACAGTAAGAGAACAGACATGAAAACGAGGGGAAGAAAAGTGATGAAAAGAGAAGTCAAACCTGAATGAAAGAGGGAGGAAAGAGAAAAAAGAGAAAGATAGAAAGAAAGAAAGAGGAGAAGAAGAAGAACACATAGTGAAGGAGAGGAAGAGAGGAGGAGGAGGAGAGGAGGGGGAAGGATGTGCGGGTCAATACATTTTGTCATCGAGCAGAGCAGAAAAATTATGGAATGCCCCGGCTCCCGTTGCCACGGAAACCGAGGGGAAGCTCTTTCATGTTTCACGCTTTGTTGCCCACAGTAACTGTCCCGAGACTGAAGGATGGATAGAGAGAAAGAAAGAAAGAGGGAGAGAGGATATAAAATCATCCCGTTTAATATATCTGGACTGTTTTTCACCTCATGTTGAACATTACAGACACTGACAGAACTCCAACATATACATATATGATACATATAGAACGAGATATAACCTATTAAAACCACCACACCACTGCTCTGGGTCACATGTTCCTTCATCATGAAGAGTTTGGTCACGTTAGTTTGTTTAGAAACGGCTCCAAAGACTAATAACAGCATCA
>NC_058110.1:36341252-36343752 GCF_914725855.1 Thunnus albacares | reverse complement strand
TATGGAGGGTTAATCTGCCTCACTAACGAGTCTGCTGTCAGCGTCGACCAATCAGACGGCTGTCTGATTTTCCTCTCTGACCTCACAGTCAGAGTCATGTGACGGTCACAACGTCTTCACAGATGATCTTCTAACAGATGAAACACTGTTATAAGAATAGAAACCAGTTCAGATAACCAGTTATTAAACCAGTGATGTCACACATCTTCATCAGATGTTTATTGAAGCTCAAACATCTGGACTTTATGAACATGTCCTGAATATGTCTGCAGATCTCTGCTATAACTGAGTTTATAATAAGGACCGATCCATAATCAATAACTAAAACTACTTGTTTACTGAGAAAACGGTTTGAAATCACAATTAAAAACAATTAATGTAATTAAATGTTACAATAACATCTGCAAGGAGTCAATTAATCAATTAGTCGATTGAAAGAAAATTAATAAGCAAATATTTTGATAATCTATTAATGAACAGTTAAACTGTGAATCAATGAATCAAGAAAATAATCTGCAGATTAATCGATAATGACCATCATGTTTATTATTATTTATGATTCTTTAATATCTGCACAGTAATGAACTAGAAGACTGAATGGGAAGGTTCTGCTGTTCAGGTTCAAAGGTCACATCTGACCAATAGCGGTTTTAGCTTTTGATCATGTGACATGATTTCATTAGTTACCTGGTTGTCACGGAGATGCAGATGATCACTTCAACAACAACTCCATCTCCTGATGAAGATCATGTCATACGATCAATAGTATGACTAACGATTAAAATAATAATAATAATAATAATAATAATAATAATAAAATGGAGCTGTGTGTTAGTTCAGTCCACATCCAAACTGGTTCAGTCTCCTCCTGCATCAACATGTTCATGTTCATAAAATGTTGTGATGTTGTGTGTTTACTGTCACAGAGACTAAAGAAACCAGATAATATTCACATTAAGATGCTGGAATCAGAGAATTTCAGTATTTTTTCCTAAAAAAATGACTCATTATCAAAACAGTTGTTGATTCATCTTCAGTAATCTGTCTAATCAACGGTGCAGAGATGTTGAGTCATGAACTGCAGCTGTTTATTCTGCTTTGTTGTGTAGTTGTATCATCTGGAATCACTGCAGTGATCATATTCATTGATCAGATGAGATAACAGGATATTGGAGGAGTCATTTCCAGCCTGGTCGAGGTGGGACTGCAGCCTCCGTCCCCCCCGTCCCCAGCAGTCAGCTGCTTCATTAGCTCTTTGCTCTGCCGCTGGGAGTGTTGGTGAAGAGAAGACACGGACTGAGTCATGCAGGCTGCTCGGGGGGAGCGATGCTGAAGGAGTTGACTCAGCAGCATTGTTGCTTTAATCCCAGAGGAGCGAGGCTGTTGCCTGGAAACCTCTGAGCAGGTTCTGATCCGAGTCCCTGCTCAGGCTTTGTGGGACAACGTTATTATATCAAACACACTGATGATGTAGCTGTTCTCTGGAGCTAAACATGTAAAGTTTGTCCTGAGGGTGGCGCTAGAGGAAAGGTCAGGAGGTCATAGCGACGTTATTATAAAAATATAGATTATAGCTGCCTTAAGTCAATGCAGAAATAACACAGTATAAAAATACTAATACTGGTAAAAGTTACAGTCAAATATGCATCCAATTAAAATCTTTCTTAAATAAAAGTACAGAAGTATTAGTTGCAAAATTTACTGAAAGTATCAAAAGTAAAAGTTCTCATGATGCTAAATGACATTTGACTCTCGAATCAGTTTATATTAGTCTTTCCTCTGCTGCAGACGGGTGTGAAGCTGAAAATAATGTTTGCATGTGACTTCAGTTTCTGGCTGGTGTTTATAAAAAGCCTGAAGTTATTATCTAAACCCCCTAAAAACACTCCAACAACGTTCCAACAACGTTCCTCTCTTCTTCTTCACATCTTCCTCCTCCTCAGATTAAACAGCTTCGGGTTTTTAACGAAGACGTTTCCACTCAGCTGTTCACACCTGAGTTACAACAAAGAATAGAAACATATGAACCAGTGAGGTGATGCTTCCAGTCTTTATGCTAAGCTAAGCTAAGCTAAGCTAATCACCTGCTGGCTTTAGCTTCATATTATCCACAAAGACATGAAAGTATTATCCTTCTTCTCCTCTGACTCTCCGCATGAAAGCAAATAAGCTGATGGCCCAAAATATTTCTTTAAAGTTTGTCAGATGAGTGTTTTATAAGTCTGTTTGCCTCCATGATGATTGTAGTTCGATAATAGAGAAGATGTTCAGTGAGGCTGCAAATGTGGAGGATGCACAGACTGCATCACCTGATTACACTGTAAACATTACAACAAACATGAAATATTGTGACAATAGTGCAACTCAGTGTGAGACCTGGATCACTCAGATAACCCTAACCCTAACCCCAACCCTAACCCTAACCCCAGCCCCAACCCTAACCCCAACCCTAACCCTAACCCCTAACCCTAACCCCAGCCCCAACCCTAACCCCAACCCT